>NW_010389965.1:0-6339 GCF_000710305.1 Buceros rhinoceros silvestris | reverse complement strand
TTTTCCCCGACTCAGGTTTGGCCCTTCCTGTGCATACCTGCCTGTCCCTCCCCACAGTGAAGTCTCTTCTGTGCTGCAAGTTACTCTGTGGCCAGAGTACCATGCACCACTGGTGCCAGGGTCAGCGCTGCCGTGACAGGTGGGAGAGGGGTCAGAGCCTCACTGGTGGCTGAAAGGAGAAAAATGTGTAAAGGGACAGCTGGAGGGATGAGTAGAGCATGTCTGTAGCAAGTCAAGCTTAAATCCATAAAAACTGCTGCAGAATCCGCTCTAAATCTCCATCTTCTCACAACACCCTCAAGCACCTCGTGCAGTCAAAACTGCTGGCTGTTTTCAGCACTGGGGAAGCCACTTTGATCATCCATAATGCCTGTTTACATGGAAGTTATTTACGAAGATGCAAAATGCAGCAGCTCGTTAAAAAATTTTTCATCACTTGTCACTTGCAGAGCAGAAGAAAACTTGGCTGCTACATAGCAGTTTCTACTGAGGTGGACACAATACATTGACACTCAGCTGAAGCAATCAGCCTGAGAAATTTTGTATTGGATATATTCTGAAGAGTAATTAAGCTTCCTACAGTAAGCAATGCTTGTTAAATTGGGTGTTACCACTGGTTACTTAAAGCAGATAATGCTACATTGTTTTAAACCGCTTGTCTTATCTTCCCTAAAGAATGAGATTATCTCCTCTGTCTTGTTCTTCCCAGTCTCTCATGAAATACGCTTGTGTGTGAGTCCCTCAATCTGTTTTTCTTGTGGCCTCCCATAGAAATGCTCAGATCTGTGGCTGTCAGAGCAGCAGCAAGCCAATAAGCAGTAATGATGCTCTCCCATTTCTCAGGGCTCGCTCCGCCACTCTCGCTCGCACAGAATAGTTTCTCTTGTTACTGGAAATTATGAGACTGCTTACCTGCCAGGCACTACTCAAAGGAGTAACAGCAGAAGAGGCACTGAGACGAGGGCAAGACCTTGCCACCACTAAAAAGCGAAAGGACGGAGTCCTGCATAATTTTCATGACTAACTTGGTTAGTGGAGGAGAAGAGAAAAAAAACAAAACTTAAGTCTCTTGAGGAGCAGGGGTTTGTTGCAACCTGCAAATCTCGTGATTTGTTGTCTAACTGCAATGCCCAGAACTCATGGTCTGGGTCCAGAGTGTGTATAAACACTAAACTAAATGCAGTTCACAGCTTCTCCTGTAAAACAGTTGCTGCTTTAGTATAATGCTATGCTAATGTGATTAGAATTTTCTCCATAATTAGAGTTTACATTATGGAACACCTCAAAGCACAAATGACACTGTTCTTTATATCATGCAAATATGTATCACTTAAACGTGCATTATTTGCAAGTCCCAAAGGAGCAATTGAGTCAAGTAAGCTAATTCTTCTGAGCAGGATTAGTATATCCCATGAGAAGCCATGTCACATTACAACTGATCTCTTTTTTTTTTCTAAAAATGCAGTCGCTGTGGTTTCTAGGTACTGTAGATGATCCATTTTCTTACATTTCAGCTCTGGGATAGCAGTCACTAGGGAGGATTTTTAATCTCATGGCTTTTATTAAAACACAAGAGCAGAAGCATAAACCACATTATTGCTGAAGAGGTTGGTCTGAGAAGCTGTATTCCCACATGCATCAGTAAGTGAATTACAAGATAATCTATGTGCAAAAGAGTTTTAGTGATTTCTGTCTGCCTTTTGTGATTTCAGCTCTCCCTGGAAAAATGAACCAAACAACACTACAAACACATATTTTCCTACTGTCAAATATTTCTCATTTCTAGACAGAGTCCCTAGGCACCCCAGTAACTTCTTTTTCATTCTTCAAGTGCATTACTGGTCACTTAGGTAACAGGCACAATTTCCAGTGGATGAGCAGACTTGCCAGGAAAACCTGCCAGCTAGTCAGTGACATCTCCATGACTGGTAGAATTCTCCACATGATCTCCTTTATTTACAGCTTGACAGAAGCCGCTAAACCAGGGAAGATCTGAAAAGTAATTCAAGATTGTCAACAAACCAAGGCAGGCACAGTGTGCAGCGGTTCTCAGTTTGAGTGTTTATCATCATGCTAAGCTTTTCCAAAGTGTAGAAGTGACTGGAGGTCAATCCGACATCCTCATTTGGCAATTTGCATGCTTGCCCCACAAATTGTGCATAGTGCTTAGTGATTCTGGAACATGCTTGAGCAAATAATGCAGGATATCCCGTCTTTCTGCCCTCTTGCAAAGTCACCGATATTTGGGTCGTAACAGTCCATTTGCATATGACATAGGGTTTTCTCTGTAGGATCCATGTTTTCCAAAGAAAAGTTCAATTCTTTAACAGAGTGTGAATGCAAACTCCTTAAGGGAGAAAGGCATTTAGTTTTTTTCTGGTTTGGGTTTTCAGGAGGATTTCCTATTCGGTGGTATAATCTTTCCCTGACTTCATCTCCATTCTAAAGTCATGGCCACTACAGCATAAGTTGAGATATGGTGGTAGCAAGCCCTGATGTGTACAATACTGCAGGGTGGGTTTGGACAATGTCTTCTCATTGCTCATTTTCCTCTCAATCCTCCTTGTCAACTAGGCACTAGAACTGGCAACTTCCCTCTTTTGTCCTTGTTATAGGTCTGGTCAGAAATATCTTTCAGGGCAAACTGAAGCTCACTGATATAATTTTGCTAATGGCTGGAAACTGTGGTATTCTGGACTCCTGTGAAATAACTTAGTGAATGCATTGTGACCATTGCTTCAGTTCACTCTTACACCTTCTCAATGTGTTTACCAGAAAATTTCCATTTCATAAGATTTAAGCTATAATTTTAGTTGTCAGGGCCAAGATGTTTCATCACAATTCGTGTTTCCAGAAGTCTAAAATTTAGCTATGGTGAGTAAAGGCCTGTTCCATAACTTATAGCGACCAAAATAAAGACTTGTTTAGCATTTTCTATCTGTAAGGCTTAACACCAAGACCTCCCCAAATGTTTAAAATCATGAGCCTCAGAATTGCTCCTAGACTTCCTTGCAGCTGTCAGGACCTGTCAGAAATCTTTCAAAAAGTACAATTCTATAAGAAAAAAAAAAAAAGAAAGAAAAAGAAAAAAACCCCACAGAAAACATGATGTGAAAGTTTTACACTAAGAGGATAATAATCATGTTGGGTAATACCCACTGCGTGCTAGACACTTCACTAGATACTTCATGAGGAGGAAAGCCTGTGCTCCAAAAAGCTCACAATCTCATGAGTGCATATTCAACCTTAATGTTTTATTTATTTCCTTTGTTTTGAGTCTTACTGTGACTTAAAATGTTTCCTCAGCATAGTTGGAGGTTTGGAGTTTGGGGTTTGAATCATAAATATGCATTTGAACAATAGCAGTGCTTTCAGTCTAACGGCTTTTAACTCAGACATTTGATAATAATTTTGCTATTAATACACATCACAGTGCTAGATAGATACAAGCAATTTAATCTGAACAATTAATTTGTGGGCTTAACTAATTAAACTTCCCCAGCCAAACTATGCCTTGCATATATTCAAATCTGCAAAAAAGGAAAAATAGGACAGAACAACAATAATTTTGGGACGTGGTTTTTCAAGACACTGGCTCAGAGCAGCTGACCATGCTGGAAAATCAGGGCCAGAGCAGACTTCGAAGGAACTCGGTAATGCTAAAGGGGAAAAGCATCTGTTATGCTGATACCTCTTAGTGTTGAATACAAAACTGTCCTCTGGGGTGTTGTTAAGTTGGTAACAAACACATCCACATCTCTGCTATAGCTCTCATACAGCAGGGAGCATACGTTTTGGTTCAGGAACATCTGCCTTTTTGTGTTTGCTGTTTAAACTAGGGATGACAGCACTTGTTAAAGTATTAAAATAATTTGGATCACATTGTCTCCTTCTGCTAATATATGTCTTATGTCTTGTTTTACCTGCTTTCGAGACTCCATGTAAGAATCAGGTCAGTGCACACAGCCCATGCTGAGAACAGTGTGCCACCACAACACAGGAGGAGAACCACAACGATCAGCACTGTCAGCCAAAAGCAAGTACAGCTATGGCTCACAGAGTACAGAGTAATCTCCTGGGAATGACAGCCTGGCCACAAGTTTGTGGCACTCAACACAAAAGTGGTCCCTAGCTCTAACAGTTCTTTTAGTCATAGAATCACATAATTATTTAGGTTGGAAAAGACCTTTAAGATCATTCAGTCCGACCACTAGCACCACCAAGTCCACCAGTAAACCATGTCCTGAAGCTCCACATCTACATGTCTTTTAAACACCTCCAGGGATGAGGACTCCACCACTTCTCTGGGCAGCTTGTTCCAAAGCTTCACAACCCTTTTGGTCAAGAAATTTTCCCTAACATCCTACCTAAACCTCCTCTGGTGCAACTTGAGGCCATTTCCTCTTGTCCTATGGCTTGTTACTTGGGGGAAAAGACCGACCCCCATCTCTTTACAGCCTCCTTTCAGGTAGTGGAAGAGAGTAATAAGGTCTCTCCTGAGCATCCTTTTCTCCAGGCTAAACGATCCCAATTCTCTCAGTTGCTTCTCGTAAGACTTGTTCTCTAGACCTTTCACCAGCTTCGTTGGCCTTCCTTGGACATGCTCCAGAACCTCAGTGTCCTTCTTGTAGTGAAGACCCCAAAACTGAACACAGTATTGAAGGTATGGCCTCACCAGTGCTGAGTACAGTCCCCTAACAAGGTCGTTACAATAGATTGAGATGTTTCTGATGTTGATTCTGAACATGTTCCCCAGTGGGGAGTTTCATTCACAAGTGTGTATTCTGGTTAAATCCATAGACTTAAAAGGCGTATCTGCACTGCAGACATGGCATTAGGAGAAGTCCAGCTGCAGGAGAATGGCTAACAAACCTCAGCAAAGCCTCATGCAAATCCCCCCCCTCTCTTAGCCAGACTACAGGCCAGCTCCCTATTACCAGTTCGGATGCTGCCCGCTTGCACTATAGCACAGAGACCTGTCAGGCCAGAACCTGAGTTAGGTAGTAAATAGAAAGTTCAATGCATCATATTTCAATATCAGCACTGTCACATTTCAAAGCCATGATGTTGCTAAGAAGTTTTCTTTGGAGACTTTGATTTCTGAGCTGTAGCTGAGAGGAAAAGAAAATATTTCTGCCCAGTATCCAGGCAGGTGCTGTTTCACCACTCAGTTCACCTCACATTGCTGGCGCAGGTTCTTCCTCTGCCAGCCACAGTGAGACTTTCGGAACTCTCAAGTGCATGAGAAAATCCCTTACCCTAGACTTGATAGTGGGGAACAAAATCTTGGCAGTGTAGAACCCTTTGGGTTGGAAGGGATTTTGAAAGATCATCTAGTCTGACCCCCCTGCAGTGAGCAGGGACAGCTTCAGCTAGATCAGGTTGCTCAGAGCCCCATCCAACCTGAGCTGGAATGTTTCCAGGGATGGGGCATCTACCATGTCTTTGGGCAACCCGTGCCAGTGATTCACCAGCCTCATTGTAAAAAATTTCTCCCTTATATCTAGTCAAAATCTTCCTCTTTTACTGAGGATCCTTTACCATCACTCCTTCACAGCCTTCAACCGACTCAGAGCTTCATTCGCCGAGAGGAGCTGCCCGGAGACGCACGGCGTGAGAACGGAGCGACAGATCTCGGTAAGTTGACGGAAACTCGGTGGTTTTACTTTGAAGGGGAAGCCTTGGGGGTGCGGAGAGACTGCCCGGAGCTGGCAGCTCTGGCGGGAGAAGGGGCCGAGGCGTGCGCGGTGCCAGGGTGACGGTGATCACACCCGGGACTATAAAAGAAATCCCTGGGGAGCGCAGTGAGTAGGGCAGGCGAACAGGGCGTGGCGCGGCAGTTCGCGTGGAAGGGCGCGTCGGAAGGGCGTTGAGGCGCTGCATACCCAGGTCAGTGAGGAATGGTGTCCACTCGGCAGAGACCTGCTGGCTCGCTAAGAGCTACACGCACCATGACCGATGCAACTGTACAAACAGAACCGCAGTGGAATCACGCAGCCACCCAGGCGTCAGGCTGCAGGGTGTGCCCCGAAATGACACCGGTACAGGATGGCAGTGGGGAGCATTCCTGTGGGAGGTGTGCCCAGGTAGAGGAACTCCTCCGACTAGTGACGGAGCTTCAAGAGGAGGTGGACAGACGTAGGAACATCAGGGAGAGTGAGAGGGAGATTGATTACTGGGATAGCATCCTGCCTTCCCTGGGGCAGACCCAGCTGACTATAGAAACACAAGATACTGAAGGCTCCCTGTCCCATCTTCACCAGGGTGAACATAATGATCAGGATGACGAGGAGCAATGGCAACAAGTACATGCCCGATGTAGCAGGTGTGTTGCCTCAG
>NW_010389964.1:10529-10899 GCF_000710305.1 Buceros rhinoceros silvestris | reverse complement strand
GCGCTCCCGCCGCCTCCGGCCGCAGTCCCCTCCCCGCCGGGCTGCTGCCGGCAGGGGTTAGCAGGAGCAGGAAATACGGGCTCGGTCAAAAGCTTCACGGAATAAAACGCAGCATTCAGATTCTTTTTTCACCCCCTTAATTATATCCATACGCCTGCTCTTCATTTGGGAAACATTGGAGCCATTGCCATTCCCCCGAATTTTAGTTCATTGACATTTAATCCATTACACATTAGAAGGGTGTGATGATTTTGCCAGTAGTAAAAACAAAGGAAGGGAAAACAGAAGACCAGAATGATTAAGCACTCTGGTGGGATGTGAGAGCTTAAAGAGCCTCTGCTGTCTGTTTTACCCTCTTTTTTTTTTTCTT
>NW_010389964.1:0-10384 GCF_000710305.1 Buceros rhinoceros silvestris | reverse complement strand
TTTTTTTTGGTACAGTAATATTACATACTGCAGAGGTAAGATGCCGTGTGTGCAGTATATCTACTACCTTCTATGGTCCTGGGTGTGTGGGATTGTGCTTCTTAATACAAAAAAAAAAGGTTAAAAATGAAATTGTAACTTTGAACAGATTCGATATTTGAATATTTAGTCCTCTGTATGAAAAACAGCAGAATGCTTCTCTCCTGATTGTATCGTTTTAAACTTTTTTTATATTACAAATGCCTGTATTTAGGTTCATAAACATTATCTATGGCTACCATACCCTGAAATACAAAATTATTTTAATTTGGTATGCATTTATTTCTGTTCATTATCACAAGATCATCTATATTTATAGAGGAATAGAAATTTATATATATTAAATACCATATTTTTAATTTCTCTGAAATAAATTGAGGTTTTGTACAAAACTATCTTGTCCCTTTACATATTCCTCTGACCAACTCAAATGCTGTGTGAAAGCAGTGTATACACTACAAGATGTGTGGGATTCCTTTTTTCTTTTCTTGAGTTCACAGTAACAGGCTGGAATTTAGTGTAGGAATTCACTGTTGCATTTTGTTTTTTATCTCTGGGCCAGTCTAGATTAATCCTTCAAAAGAATTAATGTACGCTGTTAAAGATCTGAGACAGGGTATGGTTGGTGGTGTGAAATCCAAGAAGAGATCTGCTACACGGCAGGAAAAGAAACTCACCTTTTTGTTTTGTTTTGTTTTTTGGGTGGGCTTTTTTGTTAAAGCAAAGGTTTCTCCCAACTTAGACTTTCTTCTCCCTTTCCTATTAAAAAAAAAATTTCTCACTGTTCAAAATGACACTCGAGACTGTGTTGCAATATTGTCAGAATGTTTTAATGAGTAACATAGTTTTGTTTTCCTAATTTGGAGTGTGTAGTGAATCCATAGTTAACTGGTATGTTCATGGAAGCATTTCAGCTTTATGGAAAGTACGTGCATTCTTAAATCTTTCAACATGACGCATCTTTTTTTTTTTCCCCTAATTTGTTGTTCAAAGTGCCATTCTGTAAGCATGGATTTGTTAGGAAAGATTTGAGACTTGATTTCTGATTTCCAGTGTTTCCAGTGTTCCATTCCATTGGGTAGGTCTGGAGGAAGATGTAAATGATTTTTGGCTTGTTTACTTTTTCTTAATCGTGATGCATAAACAGCCATAGAGAAGTAAGGGAAGCTTAACAAAATTCCTCTAATGAGGTGAGAGAAGAGGGCAGCATTTTTTTCATTATTTTTGAATTTGTTCTATATAAACAGTTCCCGCTTTCTTATTTTGCAGATTTTTTTTTTTTTTTAATATTTTAACATTTAAAATTGTACTGGTCAGCACTCATCCAATGACCTGAAGTACAACCCATTCAATTTCAGGTGCAGTGGAACCCTTTTTGGTCAGTGTATAATTAAATTTGAGCCATTTGGACTGATCTGTTTCCTTGCAGCTGAATATGATTTATTTATGCATGGGAGAACACGTTTATTTGTACTAGAGACATTGTTTTTATGACAGGGATGGGAAGACCAATTTTTAAAAAATACTTTTCAAAGAGAAATACTGGAATTGTCATTTCTGCATGAAGCAAAATGCCAATATTTGCAATTCATGATTTGCAGCAGATATGGATCCCTTTTAGTTCTTTGGGATTTTTTAATAGATTGCAGAGCTGAAGCTCCATGTTCAATCTTGCTATTTTAATAAGTATACTAGAGAGCACAATACGATCATTTGAAAGAGCAACCTCCTGCATTTTTGTTTGCTAATTTTTGTGAACTTTCGCAGGGCAGTAATTTGCAAAGGTCACTGTCATTACTGGATGTTGTGGGGCTATCTGTATAGACTCGCCTACCGTTTTATACTTTTATTTCTCAACACATAATGATATTTGAGACTCTTTATTAATATGATACAAAGGTGTCTTTTTCATGAGTATGTTGCAGTCATCACTAACGTTTTACCTCACTGTTAAAAACAAATTGTATCCATTGCTCCAGGGAATTTGGGTATGTTTCTTTACAACACAGTCTGTATAATTGGAGTGCTATGTTTACCCGAGAAAGTATCACTGTATACAAAGAAGCAGTGTTGCCCAGTTCTCTTGTCCCTGACGAGAAGGATAATACAAGAATGAAACTGGTACAACAAGGTTTGTTGCGCTGAAAGTACTTGTTAAGGCACTCCCTAGTCAACAGCTTTGCTTTCTCTCATGGGATGTATTTATAGCCTGAAATGAAGGGGCACTCAGAATCACCATTCCCCTGAAGAGGGCTGTCGCCGGGAGAGCTGGGGATGCTGAATTACCGTTCATCCTTCAGTAACAGTAATGCTCTTTAATGCAGTGGCAAATTTGCGGTATTGGAATGAAATTATATGCTGTTTCCATAACAAATCCTATTGGGAGAAGAAGGATTTCTGGTTTGTTCATATAGTAATGTCCCAAATTTCTGGTATATGCATATTAGAACTGTTGGGGGTTTTTTTAATTGAGTGGCAAGGCTGCAATCTAGTAGGCCTGAATTTTGCCCTCTGAATGATGCCCACCCTTTTGCTGCCAGCCCAGTGCTTGTTGTTGGGCGTGAATACAATTACTGATGGTGCTGAGGATCCCTTTCGTTTAAATGGACAGTATTTGCACTTTCTGTATTCTTCAAAGGGATGATAATTAGGCATGAGAAGAGGCTGCTGTATATGTACAGGATGAACATATTTCCAAATGGGCTATGGGCTAGGACCTCATCAGCCTTTTGCTGACCCCAGTCACAAGAAACAACTTCTAGACAATATGGTGATCCTTTGGAAAAGTTGTGCACCCTGCAGCTGACCACAGAAAGCAATCATAGGTTTGGTGTGACATGTATTGTTTAAAAATATTTTGGACACTCCTGCAAAAAAGTTAGAGTTTGTGTGACATAACTCCTCCATCCCAGTGCTTCATGGCTTCAGAAAGAGCTTCAGCTAGCAAAACTCATGACAGTTGAAGAGGCATTAAGAAGTTAAATGTTTGCCTGTAAAATAAGGAAACTGAGGTAAGGCTCTGTTTTCATCACGAATTGACCCTCTAAGTGCTCAAATACTGGAATTGCATTGTATTTGATAGACGTTTCCAATGGCTGCGCTACAGGACTGCGTGGCAGTACTGTGCAAAATCAGTTCTGAATATCAGCACACACCCCCCACCCCCCCCGCCCTGAACCAGTTTTAGTTCTTAGATTTCTATTAGTTGTTGTTTGCTCTTGAACCCGGAACAGCATTGCTTGGCATGGTATGCAACCTTAAGAGTCAAAGGATCATATGGATTCTGAATTCAAATGTTGAGTTAAAAATGCAAGTCCTTTAGCTGCTTTGTTCCATTAGAAATGAGGATTGCTCTCAGGTCCATAGCTGTGGGAGCTTCTCATATTTGTAAATCTCTTGTCTCTGTTCATCAGTTGCACTGGAAGGCTTAAGCAATGATTCACGCTCATATGAAAAAAGGGAACTTTGTTTTTCTTGCTTTGAACTGAACCCCTTGCTGCCTGTGCGTTTGCAGCCCAGAAGTGTAACCAGAGAAAGGCTTTGTTCTGAAGCTCCTGATCAGTTTTGAAATAGCAGTTCCATAATTTTAAAAATGAGTTATTGGGTTTAGGAAGCAAGGCTTGGTGACTTAATGCTGAGGCTTTGCATTTCACAGTTTAGTTTTTAGAAGTCTCCAAGCATTTTAAGATGTGGTTTAGCTGCTTATGGACAAACTATGGGATGGGATGCATGGGATTAGGTCCTGGACACATTGGAAGCATTATGAGCCCCATATTAATTTGAAAATATCCCAGTGACAGTATTAAAGCAGACTAGATAATACTACACTCTGTAAGAAAAAGAAAGGCATAATTGCATTTGCTTGCCAACTGAAATTCACTCTCACCTTTACTTAGTCGTTTGAGGTCACTAAACAGAGAAGGAAATATTGTTTCAGTCATATGGGAGAGATTTCGGTGAATTAGCAAAATAGACCTTAATAAGCAATATATAATTGCAAGTGCAACATTTCACAGATGAAAGAAATACCACTTTGATAGTTTAGCTGTAGACAATGCTTTTAAAAAATTTAAATTATTTAAGAAAACTTGCTGATTATGTAGGCTGTGACAGCTGTGTTTAAGATCTCAGCTTGTGTTTAGTCTAAACTTCCAGTGTAACCACATCAGAGAATCTTCCAGGGATGAGGTCCTGCCCTTGTTTGCATTCAAATCAACAGCATTAAGTTGCTTATCTTGAGTTTGCATAAATAAACTCTGGTCTTCTACTCAGACAACACTTAATGAAGACCTGCACTCAGCCACCAACCTTGTGTGAAGTGCTGCTGGGTTGAGGCTCCACAAGCTGTGTCCAAGTCTCTCAAGGCTTTGTTGCTGTGCGTGAAAGTATTGGACATGACTGAACTGCACTAAGGTGGAAACTTATCATAGTATCATAGAATGGTTTGGTTGGAAGGGATCTTAAGGATCATCTAGTTCCAACCCCCCTGCCGTGGGCAGAGACACCTTCCACAATACCAGGTTGATCAAAGCCCCATCCAGTCTGGCCTTGAACACTGCCAGGGATGGGGCATCTACAACTTCTCTGGGTAACATGTTCCAGTGTCTCATCACCCTCACAGTGAAGAATTTTTTCCTAATGTCTGATCTAAATCTACCCTCTTTCAGTTTAAAGCCATTTCGCTTGTCCTGTCAATACATGCCTTTCTCCAGCTTTCCTGTAGGCCTCCCTTAGGTACTGGAAGTCTACTATAAAGTCTCCTGAGAGCCTTCTCTTCTCCAGGCTGAACAACCCCAACTGTCTTGGCCTGTCCTCATAAGAGACGTGCTCCAGACCTCTGATGATTCTTGTTGCCCTCCTCTGGACTCACTCCAACAGGTTCATCTTATGATGGTGGCCCCAAAGCTGAACTCCAGGTTGGAGCAGTACTTGGGGCGGGATCTTAGAAGAGTGGAGTAGAGGGGGAGAATCATCTCTCTCGACCTGCTGGTCATGCTTCTTTTGATGCAGCCCAGGATGTGGTTGGCTTTCTGGGCTGCAAACATACATCATTGGGTTATGCTGAGCTTCTTGTCAACCAACCCCCCCAAGTCCTTCTCTTCAGGGTTTCTCTCAATCCACTTATCCCCCAGCCTGTATCTCTACTTTGGATTGCCCTGACCCAGCTGCAAGACTTTGAACCTGCCCTTGTTGAACTTCATGAGGTTCATGTGGGCCCACCTTTTAAGACTGTCAAGGTCCTCTGGATGGTGTCCCTTCCTTCCAGTGTGTCGACTGCATCATTACCACTGTCCATGTTGCTGACAAAGATGTTAAACAGCACTTGTCCAAATACCGACCCCTGAGGAATACCACTCATCACTGGTCTCCACTTGGATATTGAGCCATTAACCACAACTCTTTGAGTGTGACCATCCAGCCAATGCCTTATGCACCGAGCGGTCCGTCTGTCAACTCCATGTCTCTCCAATTTAGAGACAAGAATATTGTGTGGGACAGTGTTGAATGCTTTGCACAAGTCCAGGTAGATGACATCAGTTGCTCTTTGCTTATCCAGCAGCACTGTAACCCCATCATAGAAGGCTCCCAAATTTTTCAAGCACAATTTGCCCTTAGTGAAGCCAGCTTGGTGATAACCATTAAACTGGTAGAAACACGCTGCATTGGGAGGCTTTTGTCAGTGACTTTGAAAAGTATCTTTGGTGGGCCATCTTAGAAATAACTTCTTTGGAAATATTGAAGTGATAGACTTTTATTTGCAATTAGCTGTCTTTTGGATACTTGCATTATTAATGGTCTGCAATGTTTAACAAGGTCTTATCCCAGGCTAATATATAAGGCTACTGCCTGTCAGTAATGCAGCACAGTAGATGGAACTTATCCATGTTATAATATCTCCAGGATCCCTTTGGGTGAAGGAGAGCAGTGTTTTTGTCTAATTCTGTATAACTTAGCTAATATTAATTGCTTTCTACTGCACACATTTAAATGCCATCTATATGAGATAGTTTGATGACACCAATCACAAAAAAAAAATGAAAGTGGCCTGTATCCCTCAGATGGGATGTCTTGATGCTGTTTACTTGCATACTTGTTTGTATAATTCAGATACTTTGTAAGTGTTTTACCTTCTGTGACTCAGTGCTGGTGTCATTGCTGTCTTTAAGTGAGACTAGCAATGTGACTCACTGATGCTGTATGACTTGTCCTGTTGTCTTGTTCATATTATCACTGCTTGGCTACTGGTGACTTGTTTGACCTCTACTGCCATGCTCGGAGTACCACAGAAGTTAAGGACAAGACTGACAGCCAGAGGAGTGTGCAGTCTGAGCAAGATAGGAGCATGTCTGTGCCTCCTGGCAGCTTGTCCACCACCAATTCAATGCTTGCTTCTACATCTTGAGCACTGACTGGACTATCACCCTCCTCAAGGGTAATGTTTGCAATCTTCTGTGAACTCCATGGATGTCCTGCTGGCAGCAGCCCTGCAGGAGGTGTAATGAATTGGCTCATTTTCCTGGCTGCCAGAGCGATGTACCAGCTCTTTTGTTTTTTCCCCACCTACAGTGGAGGCTATCCTGGCTGCTCTTAATTCCTGCATCTGATGGAGGAAGTTACAGGCAGTATGTGCCATTACAGCATCCCTGGCCGATCTTCTGTGGCTAATATTCTGCTGCTTACTTGCTCATGCCCTCTGAGATAACCTCACTGGAAGTTGCCTTGCTCTAACCATTGCCATAACTCATTCAGGTCCCAGTTTATTCTCGAGGACTCACTGTGCAGTGTTCATCGTGTTCATCACAAAATCATTGCTGTCCGAGTAGAGAAGTGACTTGCTCTCAAGTTGTCTAACAGCCTCTTTATTCATGCTATTTTAATGTTCAATAGAAGAACAAATATTATCTCCAAAGAGCTGATCTTGAGTTAATACTTTGCATGTAATGTGAACAAATAAGGACTTTCCATTTGTTCAAATTCAAATATTACTGTGCATTATGGTAAATTGACTCTGTGAAATGGAAAAGGGTACAATCATACCTTCATGATTGCCTTCAGGAAAATGAGTGTTTCATTTGTAGCCTACTTACGTACAAATGCACTTAAAGAGGAAGTAATTTTTAAAAAGCCAACACAAAGCCTCAAGGTGGGCTTCTCAAAATATTTATATAAATGAAAAAAATCACAGGATAAACAGCTCATCACAAAGTCAGGTTTTGCTATGACTCTTGTCAACTTTTCACTACTTCTGTGTCTATAATGGTGAAAGCTTCACTTCTGTTTTCTGTGAACAGGGTGGGTAATTAGTCACTTAGCATGAAGCCTTCTGTTAAAAGACTGCAAGTAGTTATTTATGTCTTAATTTAAAAAAAAAATTAAGTTGTAATTCTGACGGAAGTGAAAGAAAGTTTTTCAATGTACTCAAGGAGTTAGTATTTTGCAAGATTGGGCACTTCACTGTTATTGAAATTAATGGAAGCAAATGGTGCGCAGCTGCAAAGGTAAGAAAATGGGATCTGACCAATTCCAGTTAGGAGCTGCAGCTGGGGTGGCTGTAACGTGGCATCTGAGCATAGTTCCCATTTCCTGAAACAAGTTCCTGAGTTGTGGAGCCCTAAGCCCTCATGTGACAACAAATGGAGACCACTGTGATGAACACTGACAGACCTGGCACCCTTAGTCCTGGGGCTGCTGCTCCCTGGTGCTGAGGGCATGGGGGAAGAGAGGTGGAAATGGAGGCCTGGGAAGGGAAGGAGCTGTGGTGTGTGGATGAGGAAAGGTCAGGGAGGCAGCAGGAGAAGGGGCTGCTATGGGGAAGGCAGTAAGAGATGGTTGTCTGCACAGGCCAGGTTTGAGATGATGAACTGGGAGCTATGGCTGTGCAGGATTGGTGCCTCTGCTGCCAAGGATAGTGGAAGGTGGCCTTCAGATGATAACTCAGATATGGGAAGAGGGTGGCTTCCCAGAGTGTGCAGAAACCATGGGGACGTCCTCTAGCATGTGTCCCAGAGTCACAGCAGATGGAGGCAGGGAAACAACTTTTGTCTGAGTGTTTTTGAATCACAAGAAGGCAAAACCCTCTTCACTGGTTCACAGAAGAGGGATAAGCAGAGTGGGCTGCAAAGGTGGGACTGTGGGTGGTGGTGGGCTGGGGAGCAGGGCAAGGTGAGGAACCCAGCCAGAGCCAGCTCTCTCTAGAGGCAACTACAGGGTTGCTGCCAGGTTTCTCTGGATCCTGTTTTCTACTCCAAGATTAAAAATCTCCCCTCAGGGGAGAACAAAAAGGAAACTGTGTGGTAGGCTTTGCAATGTTTCCAGCTGACTTTTTCCACAGAAGTGAGCAGTTGGGTCCAGTGTTTCTTAGGATATCTTTACAATAAGAGTAAAATCCCGGTTCTGCTGAAGGCAATAGAGAGCCTCCTGTTGGCCTCAGGAGGGCTGTAATTTCATCTTGGCTTCAAGATGTATTACAAAATGCTTGGAGAACCTGGAGACAGACAAAGGAAAAGTTAAAAAAAAAAAAAAGATTTCTCATCCAAAAGCTGTTCATAGTACTTAGGTCATTTCATCAGGCTTCAAAATACTTTCAGTGTTTTTCTGATGCTTTTATTAAGAGTATGTAGATACTAGTAGATACTACCCAGGGGCAGACATTATCTATGCATCTGTGACTTCAGTACCTCACTGTTACATTTTGTCAAAAAAAAAAAAAAAGAAATCAAGATTAGTTTCTTAAAAGTGATCAGTTGCAGAATACTTGTTTCGACTTTAGAGCCCCTTTTTTTAAAAAGAGGTTGTAAATCTCTTTGAAATGGGGCTACTTCTATGCATGCTGACAATCTGAATAACTAGCAGGTATTTCTACTGTCATTTGTTTTTCCAATTCTTTGTAGAAGTCACATTTTATACTTTCTCAGAAATGTTTTTTTCTCACAGCAATTCTGGAAATAGCTTTTCTTCACAGCCAGTGAGAGGATGTGTACTATCCGTGAAGGCAGCCTGGAGAGCAAGCACAGGCAAACTGCAAAACAACATAACTTGTGGAATTAACACTTCAGGTTGACACCCATTGAAAATATTCGGAGATTGACTCAGCCTGCCCATGTTGCACAAATAACATGCTTGGCTCTGAATGATTCAAGATCTTATCTGCTCTCAATCCAAGTTCAGCGTGGAGGGCCTGATCCTGTTCTCATTAACCTCAAAGGAGTTTTGCTTCTTGCTTCAAAGAGAATTCCAACAGCAGCATTTGCAGTGAAACACAAATGGTTCTTGTATCTTTTCCCCTTTTTCCTTTTTCTTTTTTTTTCTAATTATATTCCAAACTACAGCAAAACAAAAAAGCTAGGAAGCAGTTGAAATAAATCTACTGTCTGTTGAGCGTGAGGGCTCTGTTTGTTTGGAGTTCTTAAGCGCAAACTGAGACTAGAAACCAGCAAGTGCTGAGATTATCGTGGGTAGGTTATATTTATAGCTGAGTACCCTCAAATCTCATCGTTGCTGTGACGGGAGCCTTCCATGGTCAGTGGCATTTCTTTGCACTTTGCACAACTATTTACAAAGGACTGGAGCTAAGGCATTGCATTCAGCCACAGGTTAACATATCCACGCAAACAGCAGTGTCTACAGCACTCACTGCAAACGGCTCTGCGAAGCCCTGGGGAAGGTAACCTCCTTCCTTTGTATTCCTTGCACCTAGCTGTTGAAAAGAAGGAGCTGCACATGGAGAAGGGCTGGGATGGAGCAACCATGGGGGATTTTGCTTGTTTTTCTGTTTCTTCCAGGCTTTCAGATTAAATAGCAGAATGATTTCCTGCCTAAAAAAGGCAAGCAAAGCCTTGTGAACACACTGGTTCCTGGGGGGGAGGGAAGTGTCAAGCATGGTGTTCAGCCATTCAGCATACTTCATGTGTTTTAAAAATCCTCTTTGTTCTGAAAGAGCGTGGCATCCCAAAGGCATCCCCCACCATGGTGTGCATCAGCAACATTGACCCCTGGTTCCAGAAGGACCATCCCTGCCTGTATAGGCTCAGAGGGACTCCCTCTTCCCCAAAGCCATAACCACAAGCACCTGCCTTGGTTCGAATGCTGATCTCTGCTGCACATTTGTCCATGAGGAAGCCATTCAAGATCATAATCTGCTGCTATCTGGCACTCATTGGTAATGAGATGGTGACAAACTTGTGTAGGTACTTCTGTTGTCTGCCAAACTCAGACCTTTTGTTTTCAGTTTAAAGGGTCTCGTATCCCCATTTTCTATTCTCTGAAGCTCCTTTACCCGGTTTCAAACCTATGAAGTCATACACTGTGGGGGATGCTCTGTGGTGTCCTGAGGACTTAAACATGA
>NW_010389963.1:145251-147235 GCF_000710305.1 Buceros rhinoceros silvestris | reverse complement strand
GCTCCAGCGCGGCTCCTCTGGCCGCTGACAGACGGCTGCTGGTGTTGGTTCATCTCCAAAACCCAGCCTCGAGGCCCCGCCGGTCTGCCGGTGGTAACAGGGCCGGAGCTCGCAAGCGTTTGTATCTCTGCCGCTGAGTAGAACTTGGTATTGAATAGTTCTGCTGCTTTTCGCACAGGTATTTTGCACCTGTTTCTCCGTTACCGTTCCCCTGGGCACGCTTTGCCCTTCTGAAAGCATTTCCGTGGCTGTTGGTGAGACGCAGAAGCTCTGGAATCTGTGCATGGAGTCAGTCCCTTCAGGGTGAGCCTTCAGCTGTCTGAGGGAACAAAGCGTTTTCTGCTGCAGAAGCCACCATCCCGTCACAGAAGCGAAAGATCTCCAGTGTAAGGATCCTGTTGAAAGGGAAATTAATCATCAGCTGTGTACATCGTTCCTCTCCCTGTTAATGAAGAAGGACGGTGTATGGTGTCATTGCCAGGCAAACAGAAGCAACAGAAATCCTCCAGGAGTTATTCCAGGAAACGCTGGCTGGCGTATGCCTCCTGGTTATTACTTGGGAGGGAAGACGGCAGTTTCCTGCCTTCCAGAAGTATCTTGAATCATAGATCGTGTTTCAAACACGTTTTGTGATCTTCAGAGTATATCCAAGAGACACATATTGTGCCTTTTCCATCTGTGAAAGTGATGTATTACTTATAGTAACTAATCAGAATCTTAAGTCCAGCGAGATAGTGAAGTCATCCAATACTTTTTTTATCAGCAAAAAGTTGCTGTGTTTTTTTTGTAGCTTTGTGCCCCTGCCAGTTTATTTTATAGGGTGTGTTGATACTCCCATGCTACCCCCTGAGCATTTCGAATTGTGTGAAGTTGTTGGCATTTCCTGTGCGGTGCCGGGATTCAACGTTCTAGGAAACTCTTTGGATGACCGACTCTCCAGGGGCCTGAATAATCCGTGGCTTAGCAAATTGTGCAATGGCTGCACGGTTCCTGTGCTTGCAATTTATACAGTGCTGGATAAAAACTCCTGGAAGCAACATGTGCCTCATTATGAGGCATTATCGGATAGGCCTGAGACTTTTCTGATCTTATTGGACTCAAAATCCCCCAAGAACAAGTTTTTTATGAGGATCCTTGGCTTCTAAATGGGTCAGAAAGCTGCCAGGAAAGGCTGCCTTTGGTACTGTTGTGCTTCAGATCCCTGCGCGGGATTGATCGTGTGTAGGAATTTTGTTAATGACTGTGACACAAAGTGCTGGTGACCACTGCTGCTGCCACAAAGTGTTGCCAGCACAGGGAAGGATCTGAGTATGTTGCAGTAAGATCCACATGACCCAGAGGATAGAGCTAACACAGGCTGAAATTTAATGGAGTGAAAGATCTGAGAGTGTTAATTGCATGAGGGGGTTTCAGAGCAAGGCAAGAGCAGGGCCTCTTAGTGTTTGCATAGGGTACCGTGAGAGAATGAATTGACACCAAAGAGGATCGGTGAAGATGGGAGGGGATATGAAGATACCTGTTCCGTAAGGTAAAGCTGGATGATTGCAGTGCATTAGTCTACCAAATGATGGTGGAAGGGGAAAATTCCGTCTCTTCCATGCCCAGGTCAGAGAAGGATTAAGCACCAGCAAAAAGAAATACTTCATCTGACTACTGAGATTGCTGGTGCAAGAATAAATTGATATAAACTGACACAAATTAAGTGGTAGGTCATAACTGACAGTGCAATCAGGTTCTGGCGAAGTCCTGATGGGTAAGTGTTTAAAAAACCAAAAACCAAAAAAACCAAAAGAACCCAACAAACCCACAAAACCAACAAAAAATCCCACAAAACCCAGAATAAAATCAAGATGATCTTACTGTAAAAAGCAGACAGTTTTCTCAGCAGTCACAGTACTGTCTTTTATTCTCCTGAGTTCTAAAAAGATTGCCAGGAGATGATATGTTAGGGCAGTTCAGATTTTATTTTTTTCTTAGCAGGAAT
>NW_010389963.1:126836-145156 GCF_000710305.1 Buceros rhinoceros silvestris | reverse complement strand
GAATGCTGTTGAAAATATGTGGCATTGAAGGGGAAAAGAAATAAAAGGGAAAGAAAAATTCTAGAGCAGAGTTTATTCTGACTGCATGTTCAATGAAAATTTATATATCTGTGTTTGCACCTTATCTACTGTTCTTTTCCTCTTCCTCACACTGATAAATTCACTAGCACTGTGAAATACATAGTTAAGCTCATCTGCCCTTTGGCTGATGAAAAAAAAAACAAACCAAAATCTCTCCTTGAAAGAATGTGTTTAGTGGTGGGTAAAAAATACCTGACTTTTTTTCAACCTCTCAGCTGCTTAATGGAAAAATAGAGATGATGTTCTGCTGTCTGTCAGTCTCGATGAGTCAATACTACCAAGTGGTATGTTTTTCTTTGCATTGTGCTAGAAGTTTGTCAAAGGATCTTTGAAAGCTAAATTGGCTGAGGGGGTGTGCTAGTGAAATCGATACCTTCTGTAGAAAAACATGGCAAGCTGTAGGAAATGGTTTAACAAGGCAGGCATCAAAATCGAAGCCTGGGATGCAATGACCTCGCATATGGGTGGCCCGTGTTAATCAAAGAACACATCGTGCCTATGGAGGTGATTTTCTAATTGCAGTGAGAGGCTCTGGAGATTTCCAGACAGTTATGAAACAACATAATACTTCTGAAATGGAAGAAATTTGGCCAATCCTGGTATTTTGTTGGTTACCTGGGCAGGAGAGCACAGACAGCATGTGAATGTTTTGCTTTAACTGGTTGATTACAGGCCGATGTTCCGCTGCCTGTCCTGGCTGTCTTTCTGAAGGAAAAGAAGTTACCTGCCTGTTGCTATAACCTTCACCAAGATTTATTTGCTTCCAGGTTAGAATGGGAAAGAACTTCAAATGTGTGTAGTTCGGGATAAAAAAAGAAATTAAAAATGATGGGATGGGAACTGAAGGAGGTCCCACTCACTCAGGAGAATGAAGTAAATACCTGTGGTTACCATGCTGACGGTCTTATCTACTCAGAGACAAAATCAGCCTCAACTTCAGCATACAAGGGGAGATCATGGCTGGAGAAAAAGCATATCTGACGAGGCAGCGGCACAGGAAATCTTTGGAAATACCAGAAATCATCTGTGGTGTGGGTTGTGACTTGCTCTCTCAGAGATTTAGCTTCTTTCTCCAGCTTCATTAATTCATACATGCTTTCTCCCAAAAGCTTATTACTATTAATAAACGTGAATAAATGGAGGGTGGAAAAGATTTCAGGCCATCTGGAGAATAAAAAGTCTTTTCTCATTTACATCTATCGCATACATAGGTCTGTTACTTTTTTGCGTCTCCAAAGCCTCCTGTAAGACAGCTGTAGGATATGCACAGAATCTCCTCAGCAAAACCAGCATCAAGTAAAAGTCTTCAAAGATTTTCACACAGAGCAGAAATGCTCTTTGCCTTGGACTTCTTCCCCTTCTGGTTGCAAGGTTAGACAGACCTGGATCTCACCTTCACACGCACTTCACTGGTCTCAGGCAATTCCCAGGCAGCAGCTGGCTTACTTGTACTGGGAATCTCGCAAGTAATGCAGGTTCAGCACCCCCGGTGCTTTCTGTCCTGCTCATTGCTCTGCTCTTCTGCCCCCACGTTTGCTCTGTGCAGTTGTATGGCAGATGGAAGGGCATCACTGCGTCTGGCACCATCTGATGTTTGGAAAGCACCGACAACCAAAACCAAACCCCTGCAGCCTGGACTTGGAAAATGCCGGTTTCTGAAGGGGGTCAATGACAGCAGTTGGGTTGGGCACCTCAGCTCCCAGACCCACAGCACACGAACACAGATGTGGGATGGAGTGCTCCAGAATTCTTGTTGTAATGTCCTGCTGGAGGGTGGCACGAAGGTGAGGCCTTATGTGCACCTGGAGCTGGTGGTGACCAGGGAGTGCCATCTGCCACCGGAGTGGGGGAGATACTTGAAACAGGTGATAGTGCAGCAGGCTCTTTCCTCATGGACTAATAGTTCACTTGATGTCCCAGCTTTGATTTTGGTGCATGTTATGAATTTGCCTGGACTCTTCTGCCATATGGAGAGATACCTCAGACCCCAGAAGGGACCGGTCCATCTGGCAGGCAATCTCTCAGCCTACCTTGTGCAAGCTGTTGTCACTGAGTTAGACAAATTCTGATTGCTTGACCTTTACATAGTGGCTATAGCAGTGTTTTCTGGCCTGGTTTTTGATCTCACTGGGTCCAGCTCTTTTGCTCCCTACCCCAGGGAGTATGCTGCTGCTTCTCCTTCACCATGCCATCACTCAAGCAGGGCCACATTTGACTTAGGCTATGGACAGCTCTGGACCTGCCTAATGCCGTGCAGTCACTCAGGTGGCACACATAATATTCTGAGAGGGGCTTATTTGGTTATGGTTTGTGCTGCAGGTACCTGTGATGGACTCAAGCCAAGGAAAGGTGTTTTTTGTGGCCCTGGGAGACCTCAGAGTTCTCACTCTGGCCAGCTTGGTGAGTTCCCCAGGCTGGTGGAGAGGCACCAGCGTTTTAAGGGCACCATCTACTGGCCAATGGGAGCAATCCGAGGCAGTGATTTGTTAAGATTGGAGAGTGAGGAGGGAAAGCTGGTGTGAAACTGGGTACGGCTCTGAAAGCCAAACTTAAACTGTCAACCTTAAGACTTGTCAGAAGAATGAAATTTCATCAAAAGACTTCTCTTGCTTCAAAAAGTCCTTTGTAGTTTAGTTGACATTGTCTTGCCAGGAACCTGAGAGTCTCAGTTCCGGTTGTATATTGCATCCTTTCGAGGGTTTTCTTAACTTGATTGGTCTTGTCTCTAGAAAACAGCATTTTTAAAGACAACAAAGAATTGGGAAGGTCTCTGTGTGCACTTATTGGATGCTCTCTTCTCTGTGTGCCCATCAGTGTTGCTCCTCATGGTTGTTCTAGCTACAAAAAAAAAAAAAAAGTAGTCACAGATGGTAATTCTTCTCCTTGATAACTCTCCTCTTTTTTCATCCATAGTTTAAGGTTATGAGAAGCCCAGAGAGTCATTTATGCTCTTGGCTAACTGCATACCAGCTGGGTCACAGAAATGTTGAGAGCTACACTGGTATGAATCTGAGGCAGAAAAAGCAGGATTTGTACAGGGCTGCTTTTATCCTAGGGGATATGGATAAGCAGTTCCAAATCTCAGAGGATTTCTTTGCACAGATCCTTAAATTTCATGTAATTTGCTATTAAATGATCCTCTAAGCTTCCAAATTGCTAGTGCATTTCCTTAGAGTGGAATAATGTTGTTTTTTTCTTTCCATGCTCATTAATGCAAGTGGGGAAAATGATGTTTTATTTAGGACGTGGAAAAAAGTCCAATAGAAAATGGAATTTGTAAGGATGGCTGTGATCATACATTGCTATGTACTGTTAATGGCTAGTGCTTGAATGTTAGGCAGTTATCTGATTCCGTTGTTACTTGGGATGAGACAATGTTTGCCTCATCAATGTTTGCCCGTGGTACACTCTCCTGACTGAAAGCCAAACTGAACCAGACAGACAAACATGCAAAATCATATGTTTGGTGGCATTAAAAAAAAGCATTATATATCGACATATGCATCTCCAACTGTGGTTACTGTGAAGTGTCTTCTCTCCCTCTTATGTATGAGGATTGCTAATATCATTAATTTCAATGTCAGATTTAAATTTGAATGCTTATTCCTCTCTATTTTCTCTTTTCAGTTGCAAACGAGACAGGTGACAAAAATGCACGACCGCTTTCACGATTTGCCCGTGAGTAGCCTTTTTTAACTGGTTGATTTCTAGATCTGTTATAGCAATAAACACATTTAATAAGTCTTTTAATATCCTATTATGTCTGCCCTGTTGCTACAGTTAACATACAGTACTAAACCGAGGAACCATAGTACTTCCTTGGAAAAGTCACAGAAGTTCAGTCGTACTGAACAGAGCTGATGCAAGTTTAAAAGAATGGGCGGCTTTGTGGCTTTCCTGTTTTTTCAGGCATGAAAGATGGTAACAAGTGTCCGGCTGAAGCTGGCTATAGTGCCTACAGAAGGATTTGGGTCAAGCCTTAGAAATAGTGTATGAAAACCGTAAATTAAACCTTACTGATACTCCTCCATGACCTTTTGCTTCACACAGCAAGGCTGGGAATGAAAGGTATGGCTTGGGATTTGAAATAAGTGAACCAAGTTTGAATAAAATGAAGGGAAGCATCTGGTAGTGTAGCACCAACTGAATGTGACTTTGACCGTATGAATTATTAAAAACACATGTGACAAAATATGTAGGAATGAGGAGGAAGATAGGAAATCCTGTTCACAATGCATGAAGTACCATGATGATTTGTGATGACTTAGCAGGGGAAAATACCTTTCTTGTCATTAAAAGGGAGCATTTGCCATCGTCCTGGGTGCATCAAAGTTAATTTCCATCTACGGTGCAGTATTTCACACAGTCACAGGATGGCACTCTGAGCATGCCATACCTCACAAACTGCTCAGGCAGGTAATGCAGGAGTGATGTCTGTGGCTATGAAATCTGCATGTAGTAACTTACAAGGTGATGGAGCAGATTGACCAGGACTGAGAAAAAATTATAATGCTATCCCTTCTTCCTGGTTTAGGGTTTATTTTCCTTCATGTTGTAGACAATAAAGTTTAAAAAGCGGCTTGCTTCATCAGTCCTGGCTGGTTCAGCCCTGAAAATGCAGGTGGCAGAGGAAGGCAGAGAGGAGAGAAACATGCATGTAACTGCAAACACTTTCAAGTTCTTTATCATTCTACTTCTTGTCCATTATGGAGGTTGTCTTGTCCGTTGGAAGGTTCATCCCAAGTGCTGTTTATTCCTGGATATTTGGGTTAGGAGGACTTTATGCTGCAATATTGCCTGACAAGCAGGTCACGCATAATGTCATGACATTTGGAACTGAGCTGTCTGTCATTTCAGTCCTGATTCTGACATTCGTAAGAACTTGTGTTTTGGTGAATACGCACAGGGTGCAGGTCTGACAGCCAGGAGCAACCAGGTTCAGTTCCTGCTTTAATCTTGGTTCTCAGCCAGTGAGTCAAGGCTTATCTGCAGAGTGACTGGCATTACATGGGAGAGAACAGACCTGTGGGTGGTTGTCAGCTGGTAAGCACAGGGTAGCCCCTTATAAGGCCTCATCATACGACCCCGTGCTGCTTGGGATTGAGTGTGGAGGTGAGATCAAGGCTAACGGTAACAGAAATGCATTGCAGAGAGGAACACTTGTATAAGCCTGGTTGGGAAATTGGCATAATATAGGGACAAAGGGAGATAATTCAAAGTGTAAACCAAACCTTCCCTGTTAGACATTAAATTTAGTGATCTGGGAGTCAGGTTGAGGTTTTAGTGGTCAGCTGGCTTCTCATCGGGTATTGTTATTGTCATTAATAAAGTGAAAACTGTGGGAATGGGAAAGAATTAGAATGAAAACTGTGTTATGGAAAGGAGGGAAACGTCTGAGACACGTGCTGTGCTAATGTGAATTAGCTAGATGATGCCCAAATTTATTCTGAGGGTATTATTACCTACTCTACCATACCGTGTTTCATTGAACAAACAGTGCAGTGCAATAACTGCAGTCATAGAGGATTATCATAGTTATTCTTGTCTGAGTCACAAAGCAGAGACTGAACATCTTTCTGGATTGTGCCTTTTGCATTCACTCGAGTGATTAATTCATGGGCAATTACTAACTTCACAGCAGCAAATAGGTTTTCCATTTTGCTGTGACAGCTGCCTGTTTGAGGTCAACAGCAAAACCTTCAGAGACTTCAGTGGGATCACAGTTGGGCTGTCGTTGAACACTTAAAAACCAAGCCCATTTTTGCCTACCTTGTTTACCTGATTTACCTTTCTGTGCACACAACCACACACAAGATAGCCCACAGAACCCTAGATGAGCCTTGTCTATCCAGATTGTCTGCAGCTCTCTGGATCACGTAGCTGTTTTCTTTTTAGTTCAGGAACAAAGAAGAGGGAAAGGCTATTGGTGGTGTTTAGTGAGGCAGTGGGAGTCATAGTTGTGTGGTTATCAGTGCTCCAGATAGCTAGATTTGGAGTGTAGCAATATTTCCAGGCTATGTGAAAGTATTTGAACACCTACCCACCCACAAGTCCTTTAAGCAGAGTTCTGCTGTTTAAATGACAGCACCTAAACCAATTTTCCTTTTGCCTGTAGCTCAGCCGTAATCATCTTTGACAGGGTACAGTAAAATGAGGGAGAAGCATTTTTGCAAATGTTTACACTTATTCACAAGGATTTGAAATTAAAATTGAGTTGTTATTCTTTGCAGTGCTAGGGCTACCCAGTCTCCTGTACTCTTCAATGCTGTATAAGATTTTGAATTTAAGAGTGACTACTGCCTTCAGCAGCAGTTACCGTGCCTGGTAACTCACTATGTCATCTTGCTGCAAGTACCACTGGGCCATCAGTCTTTGAGGGGCTTTCAGCATTTCGGGCAGCTGGGAGCTCCTGGCTGGTGTCTGCTCAGGGAGGTCTGTTAAGTAAAACGGTCATTTGCTGAGTGCCCCTGACCTGAGCGTGGCTGTGGGCAGGCAGAGCACAGATCAGGACATTGCTCTAGTCATGTTGGTTAATTCATGTCAGTTGGCTGACTTGCTGATGTTGATCTTCAGGAGAACCAAGTAGATCTGGGTCTACGGGCTAGATCTAATTACAGGGGAAAGCTGCGTGGAATTTCCTCCACACTGGAGGAAAAGGTATAGGCATATGTGCAGAGAACATAGGGGAAAATACCTATATACACTGAAACAAGTACTTGGGGTTTTTTTGCTCTGTTTTTGCTTAAAGAAAAAAGGTTTGATTTGAGGGTTTCTATGGTTTCAGGGGCAGTTAGTTAACCTGTCAGTGCTGGCTTTCAGTACCAGTGCCAACAACCAGCTATTTGTGTCTAGTAAGTGCAGGAAAAGGCTAATACATCTTTTTCCTGGACCATGGAGTTGACTTGCACCTGACAAGCTAGAAAACTTGTGGAATAAAAGAAAGTGTAGAGCTGAGGAAATAGGGAGAAGGTGTGGTTGGGGAAGCTCAAAAGATTTCTTGGTGTTGGTGTTAACGTTGCAAGTCCTTGAATGATAAAGATGTATTGATGTTGTATTCATTTCTGCAGCTGTTGTGTAGACATGAACTTGAATTTGGACTTCCTGGTGTGGGGAGTAGTTTTTCTAGTTATGGTAGCACAGAACTCAGCACAGGACATCAAGGGTACCTCTAAATCTGTAAATATGGTCCTTGCACATGAAATAGCTGCAGACAACTACGAGCAGAGAAGCCTGTGAGTATGGAGCTTTCCTGATGAGTTGAGAAATACTCTGAAAACTATTTTGGAGTGGAAAAGATAGAGGAAGATTTTTGCTGATAATTCTGTCTTTGCTCCATATATCTTCTGTGAAAACAAGATATTGAAGACAACCAGCAAAATAAGACTGCCATCCCCTGTCTGCAGCAGATATTGCTGCTTTTAACAGGGTGGTTTCTCATGATGTATTCTTAGGAGACATGGGAAAACAGCATTTCTGTTTGGTTTCCTCTTATGTAATTTGTGTGTACAGCATCAAAAAGTCAACCTTGATCCCTATTTGCTTCCTTCTCTGCTGGACAATTAAGTGTGAATGCCAGGAAAATATTTGAGAATTTACCTGTACGTCTCGTATAAAAATTCAGAAATATTCCATTTGTTAGACTTTTTTTTTTCATTTTGCGTAATGATAAAAAGCCCATGACTGAGCTACCATGCAGGATTGGTATGTCTTACCCCTTTGGAATCCAGTAAGATTAGTGCTTGCTGCACCTCTGTGGTGGGAAGTCCCTTAACTGAAATAAGTGATATTTCAGTGCTCTGACTTCTTTTCTTGGGATCTGCTGACTCACCCATGTATGTCCTACAGTACTTGAAAGTTAAGAGTGTGACGTAGGTGTTCAGAATGGGAGTATCACTGGGGCTTTCAGAAGTGCCTAATTTATTCAGAAGCCATTTGGAAATTTTAAAAAATATGAAACAGATAGTTAAATTGTAAGAAATGTAAGTCATGTGTTCTCCCCTGAAGGGGAGAATCTGACTGAAGCATGCTAATTGTGCTTTGAGAGTAACTAGACTTACAGACAAGGATGGGTTCTCGGAATGACAAGCAAGAGACACCTGGTGCCAGTTCTCAATAAATGTAAAATGATCATCTGTAGGAAATAGTTTGGTGTTTGAATGTCTACTGAGAAAAGTTGAGATTTCAACAGAAAAGAAATGTGTTCTCTGATACTGTGATATCCTTCAGTGACATCTTCTATTTCTAATTTAACCACCATTAACTTAGTCTAAAAGATAGTGCCTAATATTGTGTTGATTTGGTACTTTGTTTTTGCTTAGTTATTTGGCTTAAAATACTGCCCCTTGAATATGTGCTAAGCTATAATCTAGGTATAATGAGTAGTGGATGTTTTTTTTGTCGATAGCTGAAAACTCCATGATCTGTAATCAGATGTTTTTATGGGAAGTGTTACAGTCTTGGATATGGAATGGCCTGAACGGTGCTTATTTTTACTTGAGTTTTATTCAGGTTTTCAGACTTAATCCCAGATGGTGGTGATGTAAAAGTGTAAGAGTCTTTGCTTTCCAGACTGCTGAGAGACTGGACAATAGGCCTATGTATTTATTTTCCGTCTCTCTGTTTTTGCAGGTTCTAAATCACAAAACTGCTTGTGGAACACCATTATCGGTGGGCTGACCGGCAACCTCAAGGAAAGGCCAAAGCCAACCATCATCAGTGACCCTCGACCTCCTGAAGAAATCCTAGCGGATGAGCTTCCACCAGTGGATAGTCCTGAGGCGCTGGTGAAATCATCTTTCAGGTCTGACGGCTATGAGTCTGCTTTGTCTATTGTGGAGAGAATATCTTGCTGGTTTAGCCTGCAGTGTGGTGGTGGTGGGAGAAATTGATGCTGAAGGGTTCCACAGTGCTGCGTATCTTTATACTGAACAAGAGTGGAAAAAAGTAGGCTGTAAATAATACTGACTGTACTTTCACTTGTCAGACCTCATTAGCCTTCTTAAAAGATTATGGGGTAGACAAAGTCTGTGACTAGTCATAGTGGTTGACTAAGTCATGGTATGAAGGTGTTTTTGAAGGTTGGTGTTGTTTCATTTGAAAGTGGTTGAGTGATGGAGACACACACTTTAGGTCAGATGATGAGCTGTATTGTTGCAAGGGAGAGCTAAACTTTTTCTGTTGATGTAATGTCTTGAAGTGTCTAGCATTAATTTATTTTGTCAAGGAGACGGATTCTGGCTGGCGGTTTGCAAGCGATTGCTGCGGTTGTAAAGTGTGTGATACATTTGTTGCTGGTTTTGCCTCTCTTGCGTTTAGTCATGTGGACGTACAATTGTCAGATGTTTCTTGGAGGTGTGTTTCCTGAAAATAATTTTCTCAAAATGAGGTAAAATAGATAAGATGTGTGCAGGCAGTGGAACTGTGACCAAAACTTCAAAATCAGTGTGCCCAGCCTAAGCAAAGCGAGTGGCAGAGTTGATATTTCCAGGAGTTTTTGACGTTGTTGTTGAAAAATGATGCTCTACTCCTCTTTCATTAAACCCACGTGTGTATAAGCATAAAATGGTTTATGTTTTGGATGAATTCCTCTGACGACATTGATTTTGATTATACTTCAGTCTGTCAAACTTACTTCATTCTCCATCTAATAATTTTTTGAAGGTACTTAAGTCATTATATTAGGTAATAATTTCAGATATCTTGTTTATAGTGCTTGACATTTAAAACCATACCGCTGTAAAGTGAGTTTATGTCAGTCTGTGTAAATAAACCCTGTAATTCTATAGTGCATTTTAATTCTTTAATATTTCCATTGAAATGATTCAGGATGCATGTTTCAGCATCTGCATCCTCCCTTTGTGATGACCCATGGTATTCAATGGCGTTTAAACACTTCGTGTCTCTGATATTTAAAGTCTGTAATTTCAAGAGACATAACTCTTTTTCAACTTTCGCTTCTCATAACAAATTCTGGGGAGCAGCAATCCTCTAACAGTGCCATCATCAAGATAATTTCAACCATTTTGTATGACAAAATACTGCCACAGCATTTCAAATGGCATGATTTGATTACGTGAGTAGTGGAATTATGTGGAATAAGTGAGCTTGTATATAGCATATTAAGGACTGATGAGTTGGAAACCGTAATTTAGCAAAATAGTTTCACTAATGCAGTTTAAATGGCTTTATAAGCATTAAAAACCTTTGTATTTTATCAGTATAGAAATTAGTGTGTGATGTGGCATTTTGGGGAGCTGTTACAGATGGGAATGCAAACAAATTGTCGTTACTAAATAAACTGTAACAGTCTAGTTTTATACAGAAAGGAAGCCCCATGTGTGTTTAAGCCCCATGTGTGCAGAGGAGCGGAAGATACAGAGATAAGGGAGTACATTGCAATTACTGTCTAAAGACATGGGAAAACAAGAACACTGTGGTGTGTTTATTCAGTTTGAGATCTTGTTGATGTTGTGGTGCTAATGGGGCTTAGGAGGCAGTAGCACCTTTTTCACAGTGGGTCGCATGTTTGATTCATCAGGGTGTTCTGTGGGTGGTGAACTTCCTTGACAGGGTTTGACTAGTCTGAGTGCCGGTGGTTGCCTGGCAAGCATGGGGCTTTCCTTGTTTCTTGTGTATGAGACACCAGTGGAAGATCTTGCTACCCTGTTGCCTTTTGGGGAATGAAATGGGATTCACAAGTTGTCCAGTCCAGAATGTCTTAATTAGGAATCCAGTGGCTGAACCTCAGGGGCCTTGTTGGGGTAATGTTGGTTTGAAGTGATTTCAGAGAGAAGAACCAGGCCTTGTTTTTGAATGTGACTGCTACAAACTGTAAAACGCAGCAATTCCCTGAGTGCTTCTGATTCACTGCCGCTGGAGCAGGCTGTGGCAATACTACCCCTTTCATGCATAGTTAAAAAGAGAATGTCTCTCCAGTGCCACATGAGTCACACTTCCTTGTGATTGCATCTTTTTATGTGAATACATATAAACAGCATGAAGTCCCAGTTGCCGGCTCTTGTATTAGATCTTATTTTCTACTGTGCAGTACTTATTGTTCTGTAGCTTGGAAAATTAGGAAGAGATCTATATTTGATATTGTTCAGTGTCTAGATGTGAGGTTGAAATGCATTGAGACCTAAAAGGAGGAATGTGGTCATTTCAGTTATACTTTCCCTGCAGTAATCTTACATCTTTAAGATGTAAAGCAAAACCGAAATGCAACCAAACCTTTACCTACACCCCAAATAAGTGCAGTGCATGATGCATGCATCTCTAAAGCATTCTGATGGTCTTGATTTTCTTATACAATTATTTTACTATCTCTTTTCTGAAGATACCAAGAATAAGGTTGGTCTAAATGAAGTTGAATCACTTTCTAAAGAGAGAATCGAAAGAGTTTTTAGTGTTTTCTTGTTTGCGGTATTGCATTGGGTGAGCAGCTATAAGTCGTTCTTTCTTGACTATAATATGGTAGTGCTTAAAATACAGATTTTAAAATCTGTTTTCATTGGTGGTTAGTCTGTTTGTCCAGTAAAGGCAGGGGAGCCCCCAATTTGAACTAAGTCTTGAAAACACGGAATGGTGGATTATGCACTCTTGACAAGGAAAAAATTATAATTGGATGCACAGAGGCTATCAGCTGCTTGGCCCACACTTTATGCAGTAAATCTGTTCTATCTACTACTTTTCTTTGCACAAACATATGCAAGTTCACAACTCCAGGAGCTGCCGTCACTTTCTTTGTGAATAGCTGAGCATGGATCAGCAGCCGCGTGTGTATGTCATTGGCAGTGGCTGTTGGTGGCTGGGAATGTTAGATGGTGGGTGTGTGGCTGTGTCAGGGCTGCGTGATCTGGGTGTTGCTGGAGATGTCAGTGGCTCCTGACACTGAAGCCTGTAACTCAGAAACTCTTCCTCAATCTCCTTTGTGATCTGCTAGGTCCCTGCAATGAGCAATGGAGATAAATCAAGGTAGCAGGTAGCTGAAGAGTCAGCAGATGAGGCAAAGACCCTCTGTCCTGTACCAGACAAGGCTTACTGGATATGCTGAAATGGGAAGTCATGCATATCTTCTGTCACCGAGGCCGTATGTCCTGGGAACCAGAAAGGGAGATTGAGTTCCTTCAAGGCCTGTGGGGGTTCTTTATTTCTGTCACCTTTCAGAATATTTCCAGCTTTTATCTTGAGACTAGTATCACCGCTGCTTACCTCAATAGCTACTTCTCCTACATCAGGGGCAAAGTTGCTTTATCTTTCCAAGGACAATTTGCTTCACATTCCTTATCCGGTTCTGTTCTGCTTTGGGAGTCTTAAATCACACTGGCAGTTCATTTTCTCATATTTCTGGTTCAGTCGTGGGTGATGTAAACTCTTGCTCATGCTGGATACTGGACATTTTATCTGCAGGATAGAGGTGATACTGCAGTTCTCCAAATGAGAAAACCAGGGTCAAGGTGGCATCAATGGGAAAAAGGGGTATGAAACCTTCCTTCCCCCTACCTTGCCTGAGTCATACCAAGAGCCCTTCCCCAGTCACATAATGGAGAGGAACCTGCAGGACTTGTCCTTTACACCTTGTACATTTTTACACTCTGGGCAGCAACAAAGGTCGGCTGTAGCTACCTAAGCTAGTACGCGAGGTCTGAAAATCAGAGAGGGAGGTGATGCTGTGCGGGAGAGCCATGACCATAGAAGAACAGGAGTTGAGGGCTAGTCATGGGGTGAAATAAAGGCTGCCCTCCTTCCCTCCTGGGTCTCAGTGTTTGTTTATTGCCTTTTTTATGTGGATTTTCACGCTTTTCAAAAAATAGGCACAAAAATGAGATGAGTCTTACTTCCCTAACTTGTTAAAAGGAGAAAAACCAAACTGTGCAAGACCGCACACATGAAAGACTTTCTCAGTGGTTTTTATACCCATCTACACCAGATCCGGGGCTCACTGCGCATTACAGCGTAAGCAATCTCTCTGAAACCACCCTCCTCAACCTCTTCCTCAATCCAGACTTACTATAAGGCACTTCACTTGCATTCATCTTGAATTCATCTATGTTCGATTCAAACCTGTTGCTTATTCCTATTATTTATTGATACTCATTAGAATGACTAAGATGTGAAAAGTATTCTTTTCATTAAGAAAATGGCTCCCCCATCATTTGTCTCTTTTCTCTCTGCTTTTCATTGTGCCTGCCTTCTAGGTACGTGTCATGCTTTGGCAGAGCTACACGCTCGTTTCGTGGTAGATTGAGATTTAGGAGTCAGAGGGGGAGTGATCAGAGAAGAAGGATTTATACCAGTTACTGTTCAAAGGCTGCGTTCACCCTCTGGTCACATATATCCACATGAATCTAAGAGGAAGGGGTTTTTTCAGGCAGTTGAAAGAGAAATGGACTTTTTTTTTTTTTTGATATCACAGTCTTCTTGTTCTTCACAGGATAGATGTATTATTGATGACAAGCAAAGCCAGTGGTTCTGCCCCTGTAAATATCAGACACATCAAAAGACCTAAGTTGATAAAATCAGATGGACTATGGGTGTCCTAACAGAGCTGTGCCTTTGAAAGGCAGAGAACAAATCCACTTCCAAAACGGGTACGAGTTTGATCTGAAGCTCCAAGCTTGTCCAGTCCAAACCCCCCGCAGTTGCCCCTGTAAATATCAGACACATCAAAAGACCTAAGTTGATAAAATCAGATGGACTATGGGTGTCCTAACAGAGCTGTGCCTTTGAAAGGCAGAGAACAAATCCACTTCCAAAACGGGAACGAGTTTGATCTGAAGCTCCAAGCTTGTCCAGTCCAACCCCCCTGCAGTGAGCAGGGACATCTGTAACTAGAGCAGGTTGCTCAGAGCCCCAAGGTCCAACCTGACCTGGAATGGTTCCAGGGATGGGGCTTCTGCCACCTCTCTGGGCAACCTGGGCCAGTGTTACACTATCCTTGGTGTAAAAATACTCTGCCTGATGTATGTCACCTGAATCTTGTACCGTAATAAACCCTGAGGATTTTTTTGCAGCTGTGCAAGGCTTCCAGTTCTGGCTATGCAAGCTTTCAAATCACCCCTGTCCTTGACACAGACTACACTAGCTCCCACTGCACACAGAGGACGGGCACGTTTTAAATCTAAATGTGTTGTACCTGTACTACCTCGTGAGACTCGTGCGAGTATATAAGGCTGTTTGGGGGCTGTGATGAGTTGCTTGGCTTACTGAAGTCACCATCCCATTCTTCCTTGCAGGTTTACAGAAGAAACTCTATATGGGGAGGGAGTTGTATATAGGAAAACAAAACAAATGAATTTAAGGATAGTCTGTATCCTGGTAAGGAAGCGTTTAATGATGGACTCTTTAGTTCTCTCCACCATAAGAGATTAATAGTCTCTACATACTAATACCAAACCGGGGTGCCTTGCAATGCCCATTGATGTGATTTTTAGCCTGGTTTCCTAAGGAAAATGCTGTACTATTTCTTCACCTTCCCGTTAACTTTGTAAACATCACTGAATTTGATCTGTAGCTTAACAGCATGGCTGACATCTCAAAGATGCTTCATTCCTACCTTCTTTGCGAAAAGTGATGGTAGGGTTAAAAGGGTTCCACCGAGGGAATGGATAGGAGAGAGAAAAGCTGACACCTGAGATCTACTGTCTGACTGACCAGTGCTAATGTACTCCCTAGCTCATCAGCACGTCTGCAGCTGTGAACCAGGTGCCGTGTGTGACCACACAAGCAGGCAGAGCAATATTTAGAGGAGAAGTCCAGGGAGAGCAGAGCAGCGCAGCAGGAGATGCAGCAGGTCATGGAATGTGTTGCTGTGGGGAAGGCAGGAAAGATGTAAGGCACAAGTGCATGAGGAATGGGTCACAGCTTGTTCTGCAGCACAAGCCCCTTCCACTCCTGCTCTGTGGTTACACCCAGCACGGTCTTTCTGTGCACACGCAGAGGTCTAGGGTTTCTTGATGGGAACTGAATGTCACAGAGTGTCACCTAACGGGGAGGAGCAGCTGGGCTTTTGGGCAAAACAGCACTGAAAAGGGGCTGGCTTATTCCTCCAGCCTGCAGTGGACACTCAGGAGGAGGGGAGAGGGTGTGGGCTCTGGCACATAATTGTTGTTCTGGCAGTCTGTCCATGTCCTGTGGGCTGTTAATTTTATAATGGCATGAGCAACTTAAGACCATCATGGTACGTATTTCATTCCCAGTGAGGAAGTGGGATAGTGGTTTTTTTACTCTTGGCAGTCAGAGAGAGTGAGCTGAGCTAAGTCTTTGACTGATCAATTGCTGAAGTTTTATCTTGAGTTCTTTAATTTGCGTAAGCAAGAAGCATTAAAAAGCCACTATATTCCTATACAGTTTCATCTGCTTTTCAATGGCTGGCTGATGGCAGTGAAGGGCTATGTTATATTGTTATGTTTTCCTAAAGGATGTGGTGAAACATTCTTCAGATCCAGTCCAATCAGGGATAGACTTGGCTTAGTTTTGAGACTACAAAACCTGCAAGTAAGAGTTCAGGAATATTTTGAAGTGAATAACAACAATAGTAATCATGAAATTACCCAAAATAATCTCAAGGCTGATGGATAAGAGCTTAATCTTTGCTGATGACCTGCATTTCTTCTTGATGTGAAGAGTTTGGAGGAGGAAGAAAAGGGGATAGCTCCAGTTAACTGAGTATGATAATCAGATCTGCAAAGAAAACTCTGTTCTGTCTTGGGAAAATACCAGCCATCTGAGCACTGAACTACAAATTTGATATTTTTTTAAATGAGACATGAGAGAATCTACTCTAAACTTTTACATGACATTACTCTAAACTTAAACATTGGAAATCACCATACCTGTTGGAGGTGTCACCCTTCCAATAGATTGAATTCTTGATTCCCATGGGAATGCTGTTAACACCAGGCTACAAGTTGCTCGGACTCATCTGTTTGCACCCTCCGCTCCGTGTATCTCTTTTTGGACTCTGTGCTTTCCAAGGAAGGTGTTGTCAGGTTTGCCTTGTTGTGCAAACCGATTTTTGGTAACTGCCATATTTTGCTGGGAACTCTTGCTGGAAATTCACAGCCCAGCCTACCAGTGACTCTGCAGCCATATAGCAACATCTAGGTAAGTAAAGCTGCTGTGAACTGTCAACACCCCTTACCCACGTAACTTGCTAGTAGCTGTTCCTTATCTGGTTTTTGCATGTTAAGCTGTCTCCCGGCAATTTCTAGAAACTACTTTATGTAATCGAAAGGTCTCGTTTGGAAATTATCACACTATCCATCTGAGTACTCGGCACTAGCTGATGTCAGAGCCATGGTGCCTGTAGTTTGCAGATTGGGACATTTATTTTTACTTCCAATAACTTTTGGATCTGAATCTACTGAAGTGTTCACAGCAAGACTGCAAAAACTATCATGTGTTACTTGGCTTTCATCTGAACTTTATAAATTGATCTTGACTTTATAAATTGACTCAAGTTGTTTTGAAAATAGGCCTATAATCTGAATTTGCTGTCGGTGCTGCAGTTGCTCTGGTAAAAATAATCTTGGATCTTCTTGTGATGGAAGGGCCTTCATTTTGAGGTGTGGAAAGTGACCCAGGAATAGGGGCTTTGGGTCCCCATTTGTGCCCAGTGATTCCTTCTTTTATAAATATGTACCTTTGATCTGCCTCCTTTTTCATGTGATCACCTGGAGTTCCTTGTCAGAGCAAATTTTCTCTTGGCTTAGCTGAAAAAGGACTAGACCTGAAGTTTTGTTTCTTTGAAATAGTAGCTACTGAAGAGTGTTCATTGTAAAAAGGAAAGCTATTCAAAACTTATTTTCCTTCTTCCTAAATGACGTGCACAAGCCTCATTTATATCAGCATGAACATCTGTAGTTGCAGTTTAAGATGAAGATAGCATTGTTCTTCCCAGTGCTCAGAACCTCAAGACTGATTTTTGTCTGTAATTGTCACCAATAGTGTCTGCTCTTGAATCAAAAAGGCACTTGTCATCCTACTGACTTCTTGTAGCCATTAGAATTAAGCCAGCCCTAGTTCTGAACAGTGTTATTAATAACAAAGTAACACTCAGATTCGTTCCAAAGACGAGATGTTGAGAAAGCTGGATTCCTGTTATGTCACTGTATCTTATTTTGAGGGCTTCTTCATGTCCTAAATTGTTTAAGTCACTCGTAGTATAATTATCCGCTATGTCAGCAGTACTTGAGCAGAAGAACTACAGAGGTGGTGTAAATACAGTGGGCCAAATCTGGTGTAAATTGGCATGAAACTCAGTTGACTTTGGTGGAGTTATAGCAATTTACTGCAGCTGAGTGTGCGGCTTGACATTTCATCACAGCGCTCATATGCTGAAATCTGCGTATTTGTTGATTAGTGTGTTAGAAACGTGGTAAACTTGGCAGAGTGTTTTTGCTGAATCATGAGTGATGCTGTCAAATAATACATTAATCAAAGCGGCCTGGACGAGATACAGCAAATTCCCATGTGACTTTCACAAAAACTCCCTGGTGAAGCTTGCAGACTTACCTTCAGTACATCCTTTAACTGTCGACCTTTCTTCTCCACTGCTTTAATGGTGATTCTAAGGTGGCCAAGGCACTTTCTGAGCATCTGAGGATGCTGTTGGCAAGCTGTGACCTGAAAATGTAGATTTTCTGTGTTGCTTGGGCTTTACATATGTGTTCACTTCATTAGTTCTCAGACAAAAACTGTTCTTAGCACTTTTTTGCTTTATAAAAAGCATTCATTATTTTATTAAATAATATAAATAGTGTTATCCTGACATATCGGCTCTTGTGCTAGCGAAACTGTCCTTAAAATTTCTTACAAAAATTACTCCTTGCTGTCAACAGGATACAGACTCCTTAATTTTGTAGCAAAATACCAGCTCTATTACTCCGTGTTTAACTAATTTCTTTTTTTCTTATGTATTGAAGTGCAGTTAAACTCAGATTTGTCATATTCTGTATGTCATTATTTTTGAAGCAGTTGTATAATAGTGAATGAAAAGTTTATAATAGCATGAATTGATTCAATATAATTTACAACTATTGATTTTTGCCATCATGGCTGGGTTATGGCTTATACAACTATGATTAACATTAGTTAATCGTAGTTACAATGTTAATGCCCTGGAGGATGTGGCGCAGTGCACCCTCAGCAAGTTTGTAGATGGGAAACCCCCCCCCAAAGTCAGGGTGAGCGGCTGGTAGACCAGATGGGTGAGCTGCCACCTGGAGGGACCTCCACCA
>NW_010389963.1:113081-126666 GCF_000710305.1 Buceros rhinoceros silvestris | reverse complement strand
GGGGAGTACAAAGCCCTGCACCATGACAGGGAACAACCCCATGCCACCAGCACACACTAGGGGCTGACTGACTGTAAAGCAGCTGTGCTGAGAACAACCTTGGGGTCCTGGTGGACAACTTAGACCTGAGGCAGCAATGTGACCTTGCAGCAAAGAAGGCCAAACAACATCCTTGGGTGGCGTTAGGAAGTGTCACCAGCAGGTCAAGCTTCCACTCTGCTCAGCTCTGGTGAGGCCACACGTGGTATGCTGGGTCCAGTTCTGGATTCTCCAGTACAAGAAAGATGGGGATATACTAGAAAGAGTCCAGCAAAGGACCATGATGATGATGAAGAGATTGGAGCATCTGACATAGAAGGGGAGGCTAGGAGAGCTGGGACTCTTTGGCCTGGAGGAGAGGTGGCTTGTGGGGAGCTTATCAGTATACACACCTGATAGAAGGGGACACACAAGATGGGCCAAACCCAGTGACTGAGCAAGAAGCAGAGCGTGAAAGTTGAAATATAGGAAATATCATTCCAACATAAGAAAAAAGTGGTGTGTGTGGGATTTTGGGGGGTTTTTTGTTGGTTGTTTTTTACAGTCAGGATAGTTGGATACTGGCCCAGAGTAGTTGTTGAGTCTTGGAGATATTCAGAACATGACTGGACACAGTCCTGGATAACTGGCTGAAGCTGACATTGGCTTGAGCAAGGGGGTTGGACTAAATGATCCCCAGAGTCCCCCTCCAGCCTCAGCATTTCTGTGGTGGAAATGGTGAAGCTGAAATAGCACCCTGTGAGTAAATTCCTGATCTGTGTTACAGATCAGTTATCTGCATTGCAGGTCTTTGTTGCATCCTCTGCACACATCTGCTGCATGGAACTCCCTCGGACATCAGTGAGAAGTAGAGGTCTGCCGTGCAGATTCACGACTGGGATTTTTCTCTGGAGTTTCCCCATCTGTATTTGAGACAAACAGAATAGCACGTTTTAACTTTTTTCCTCTGTAAACCGAGTGTTTTGTGAGTTGAATCTTCCACAGGAAAGTTGATTAAGATGCAAGCTTCATCTCCCAGGCATCAAAGGAAGGTGGCACCAAGTTCATAGCTCACATACACAGACGATAGGAAAGAAGAAACTCATGTAATGAGATAGTAATAGAGATCCTCAAATGTAATTTTAATTTGTCTGAACAAATCCCCTCTAAGAAGGGAGGGGAAGTGCAAGTGGCAAAAGCAACTTTGATAAAGAACTAGTGAAAACTTTTCATCGGTTCATTGTGAGTTTGGTGATGGTCTTCGGGAATTATTTGTAGCCTTAGAAATTGTTACTTCTCTGCCAGGGTCAGCCGAGTGCTTTGATCTGTCTTGATTCAAAGCCTGGTAACAGGGTTTACTGCTTGTTGTTTCTGCAGAAGCATTTCTGGGGCTCCTGCTGAGCTTTCTCTAGGTCTTAAAAAATATTGCTTAAATATTTATGTTCATGGAGATACTAGACTCGGATGTCATCTATTTTTAACCAGTACTCTCTAGTAATGTTGATTTCAATAGAGAACTTGGTCTAAAATACTACACGAGAAATTTTCTGATGTATTTCCTCTTACATCAAGTTGAGACGCAGTGATAGAAAAGCAGTTAAGCCCATTCTCTTTAATGTTTCAACTGCTGAATTTGTGTGTCTGTCGAATGTGCAAAATGCGATTATACTTTTTTGTCATGTCAAAAGTAAAGCCATCTCAGTGACACTCATCTCTCCCCAGACACTGTTTCAGGAACTACCTGTTAAATACTTTCAGTAGCTGGCTTCTAAAATTCTCTGATTTTGTGCTGCTTTGTTGGCCCAGGCGTGGCCTCAGATGTGAGACCAGACTATCTGCCAGCTTTATCCATGCTGTTTTATTAGAGAACCTGACTTTAGCAGAACTGCACCAGTGCATGCCTGAGGCAACTAAAGTGTTGGAGGCTAAATGGCATTAGCTAATTGAATACAATTCAGACGGAGAGAAATGTAATCAGCCAGTTCTCTGTTCTCTTCTGAATGTCTTTGTACTTCTGTGGAAACTTCAGGGAATCTGGTAATAGAGACAAAGCACCAGAGGCTAACTTAACTCAAAATTGTTAACAGATAGCATGAACGACAGCAATTTTTGTCCTTTTTGGAACAAGAGGTATTTTCTGGGAAGAGGGTGGAACAACCAGGCTTGTTAGGTGACCACACTGAGGTAAACACTGGCTTTGTTGAAATCTGAGATGAAATACTGCCAAGTATGTGCAGTTGTCAGAGTATTCCCCCCTGGCTGTAGCTCTGGCTAGACAGCTGCATCTGTGTTCATGCTGTTTGACATCTCCAGCACAGAAAAGATGAATCCGCGAGGGACTCTTGCTGTTCCACAGCCCCTGACTATGGTCTGCCTGGTATTGGCGAGCATTTGTGCTATACCTCACTTGGCTGTAACCGTGTGAGCCCCTGGGCCACCTCACTGTTACCTTTGTAAGTGCCTTTGCCCAGTGTGCTCCTTGGCTATTCTCTGATGACCATGGAGGGATGATTTTTCACTGATGGTACTAGCAAGACGCGAAAGGCAGGAGGGGATGAGCTGTTTTGCGAGGGACTTGGGACAGCCAGAGCTGCAGGTTAGAGAGCTGAGGTGACATCCTCGTGGTCATGGATATCCGGCTGGTTTCACATACAGGGGTCTAAGCTTCTGTGTCAGTTTTATTTTATGGGTTTCTTTTTCCTGTGTGTTGGCTTTTGTTTTCCTCACCCCCAAAATTCTTACTGAACCTTGTCACCTCACGCTGTTCTGGTGGAGGGACAGCAGCATCCCTTGGGAGGACTGTATTTGCAGGAGTGGGCTGTGGGCTAAATGAGCTGGCAGAAAGTTTGGAATAATGTCAGGTCTGGGACGGAGTGCCCAGTCCAAAAGTGCAGGGTGGTCATCATGCATGGCCTGCTCCAAACCTGTGTTACTCTGTGGCCTTCCTAGCTTGGCACCAGTAGCCACCGCCAATGGTGGAGTTGGAGCATGTAGGTGTGTGAAACCACAGCCAGTTGGCTTGTCCTCAGCTTAGCAATGAAACTAGCAGTCGCTTTCTGACTGCCATATCTGGCTGGGTTGGGAATGTCCAATGTCCATGGGATCCCTGTGATGTAGCATCTGCTGGAGTATGGTGTCCATTTGTGGGGCACTTACCATTTCTGTGGGATGACTGCCAGAAGAGTTTCATTTATGCTAGTGTCAGTGATCAAGTCTACGCCTCCTGCATGCTTGTTTGGCCCTTTTGTAAGCAGCCAAGTCCCAGGTGCTGGGCTATGAAGTCCAGTAGCAGTTATCTGTTCATAACCATCTTTTTTTGGTGTTTGTGTAACCGTGACTGGTTACCGTGTGGCATTGTTTCATCTAGTTTTTTGGGTCACAATAGTTCTAGCATCGTGCTGACCTGGCCAGGTGAATACAGTGTTCTGGGCTCTACTTCTTCTCCAAGTATCCATTGACTAATGATGCGTCAGGGGGCTCCAGAAGATGTATCCAGACTATGGTGCAGACTGACAAGTGCACGAAAAGACTAAAATTTTCAAAGTCGAACAAAAAAGGGTGCTTTGCTGCAGCTTGGGCAGGGTGGACATATGGCCAACTTGGTCTGCAATGGGGTGTTCACAAGATAGTCTGAATAGAACCAGTGGGGAGGTTAGAGAGGATTGCTGAGTTAATTTTATATACATTTCCTGAAAGTTATTCCTCTCAGCTGTGTTCTTCTTGGCTATATATTCTCAAAATAAACCTCTTCTTTAAGAAGGAAAAAAAATTCTGGCTCTGTAGTTTCCAGGCAGCATGGACTATAAAGTGAAATAACCCAACTGTATATTTAGAAGCGTGTAAGTAAATGTCTCGTAGCTAAACTTAATATAAAGGTACAGCTGGTTTAAAGTACTATGTTAACGTTGAGAATAATACTGTACTTGTTTCCCATTTCACAAGGTAGAAAATGGACTTCAGTTAAATGACATTGCAATGAAAATCATTACTATTTTGTTGTATTTCTGAGGAAGAAAGTAAATATTGGAAATTTCTTAGGTGCTTTGGGAACTCTTTTCTGTGGTGAGTGTTCTTTCAACATTAAAACATTTTCATCAGAATTTTTTGGTGCCTCTAAAGATAATAATTAGGAGTCCAGCAGCATTAGATAAACAGCTGCCGGTTAGATCAGTCTCACTGTTAAAGCACAATATGAAAGTGGACACTGCAAAGCAGCATGGGAAAAAATGCGTCGAAAAATGGCAATGCATGATTTTCAGAGTAACTTGCTTTGTGTTTTTTACTTCCCTGTAAAAAAAAAAACAGTAATGGAAGGAACCAGCTTTGCCAAGGACCTTCTTTACAACACTCTCCTCAGGACACCTAGTTTGTGACAGGAAAAATGGGAATGCCGTGGAAGGGACAATGAGGAATGAGAGTGGATGGGTGGTGTTCTGTGTGTGTGCATGTGTAGGCAGGGAGAGCCCTGGGCTGTTCCGTGAAGGTCTGACCAGGATCCTTCTCAGAGATGCTGGTGGTCCTCCAGGATAACTCACCCCTGGATGGTCTTCCCTCTTCAAGCGTTCTCTTGGTGAGAAGCTTGAAAAAGGTGGCCTGTCTTGGAAAAGTAGGGTGTGTGGTACCAAGTACCAGCTTTTTTCACTCTGACAGGAGAAGAGGAATTGTGGCCTGTCGCAGGCTGAAGCCTGATTTCCTCTCTCATGTGAGCAAGTGGAATTTTTTTCCCTTTCAGGGCAGTATCTTAGGTTGATGCCTGTGAACACACTGCAGCAACTCAATCATATAGGAAGCCTGAAAACATACTGAGGGACAAAACTGAGTGGCTAGAAGCAGGATTAGAAGTTGGCAGTGAAATTTGTCATGAACAGGTCCATTGAGGAACAAGATATGTTGTGCTCAACTGAAGAGATGCAAAACCCACAGATGAATACTAAGCTAAAAGAAAAAAAAAAAGGGTGGGGGCAGAAGCATAGTTTGGAGGAAAGTGCATATTTTTCACTCTCATGTAGAATACAGGAAGTTGGTTTCAAAAGTTTTGTTGTGGTCATTACCATTTTGATATGCGTAGTTCATGCTGCTGCAGGAGAATCACAATTAAAACTGGTGATGGTGTTTGGGTAGCATCCACGGTAGGAGGCAACGCATTCCCGTATCTGTCTCTGTTGGCTTGCAGAGCCTCTCTCCTCACTGAGAGAGGCTGGCTGCCACGCTGCTCTGAGCACAGAGGCGGGTGATCTTGATGCTGAAGGTCATGCCCAGCTCCTCTTCCCTGTGCCACAGATCTGTGACTAGCTGGTGAGTGTAGCTGTACATTGTGTATATGCACTGGGAGATAAGAGGACTGTTTTGTCATGGCTCTACAAAAGCCGTGGACAAGAGGACCCAATGACAGAGGAGTGATAGCTCTGATAAGCCGGACCCCTCCACGGTGTCTAATTTTAGTGTTTATCTGACCAGTGGGTAACTGGAAGCATTGTCAAATGATAGATAAAGCCCTAAAACCAAGTCCTGTGACCATCCTTTTATCATTAGTTGCAAGTAACGTAACCATGGGGATAGAGATCTTGGAGGTCTGAGTTTGTTTTGCTGTTGTTCAGTTCAAGAGTGAAACCAGGAATAACTTCAAGCGAGAGTCGAATGGATTCCAGACCTGTAGGTGAAAATAAATTCAGGGACAGAGACTCTGACCTTGTCTATCCACAAAACCAGCAGCGATTTAGAGCTTGGTTTATTAACTTAGTACTTGCAACTATCTAATTGAGTTCAGGAAGTGATGAGGGCAGAGTTCCCTTTCCAGCACACCCGCCCGGAGGAAGATGTTGCCACACCAGTTCAGGCACTCATGCAGCAGTGGGAAATTATGAAATCAACACCTGTTGCTTTCTTCCTTCACTTCCCGTAGACGATAACCTGAAGTAAGATGGAGGGGCATCTTTCCACTGTATTTCCTTTCAGCCTTTAATTTTCATTCCCTTTAATTTGGTGCAGAAGCGATGTCTGGTCGGTCTTTCATTTGGCCCTTGTCACTGGGTGACAAGGTGCAGGAGCACCACGTTAGGCTACCAACCAGCTTTGTTGATCATTCATGTGCTTGGAGATTTGCAGTTGTCATTCTTGCCATTTTCCTCCAGTTCTCTTTTTTTAAAGCTTCTGCAACTGGACACAGCCCTCGCTATACTTGAATCCTCTCTGAATGCTTCCCAAAATTTGTCACAGATATTATTCAAGAAAGCAAAGAAAGTGTCAATGAACAACACTGAGACAGAAAGAATTGATTCCTGTCAGTTTATAGGTAATGGCTGGCATTTCTTTGATTCAGAATGAAATAACTGATCCTTCCCACTTTCCTATGTCAGTTCTTGGAAATAGTCCTGCTGCAGCCCAAACAATCTGAGTTTGTTGTTCCAAGGCAAGAGAGGAGCCTTTTTGATGGGAGAATTGTGTGGTGGTGTAACACACCCAGCCTCCAGCTCACCTTCCTTTTCTGCAGATGTCAGAACCTGTGATCAGTTGTGAAACACAAACACGAGCAACTTGCTGTATGCATTTTTCTGGCACTTGCGAGATACCTACGGCTCTGTGTTACTCTGTATTTTACCACCAGTGTGAGATTGCTGCTGAGCTGATTCATCCTTTTGGAGAGCAAATTCATATGTAAGAAGTTAATTATTTGGCATGTCCTTGACTTACTATATTGACTTTTTATGATGATGTGAGTCAAACTCAGAGTGTTTGTCGTCATCTTCAGTGATCTGGATTTGGATGTAGTTCAAGCTGCAGATGAAGGCTGTGGCTGACAGCCTTCTGGATGGTGGAGCTTTTTCAACAAGAGTGCAAGCCTCTACAGAAAATGGAAGTAATTTTGGCTTCCAATATTTTTCTGCGTTGTAAAGCTTACAACTCTGATCGAAAGTCTGTGTGCAAACATAAATCAGCTGAAATCTGTGAGTGACTCCTAGGCAAACAACAACAAGGGGAAGTTTGACAGAACTGGTCTGTCTTGCACTGCGTTTGTGCAAATGTTTGGACCAGTTAACACAGGTTGGGTTTTTGTGTTTGGTTTTTTTTTGTTTTTTTTTTTACAAACTTCAGGAAATCGTCTTGGTCTTTTTAAGGTATCATTTAAGGCTCTCGGTTCCTGCAACAGAAAGTTTCCGTAGTCAATCCTGAGGCCTTTCAAGCATGGGGTGCTTGGTTGAGCAATTGTGAGTGAGGCGTTTTGGGAATTTGCTATGAATAGATGTGCACTAATAAGGGAATCTAGGAGAATTTAGTATTATATGAGCTTTTTTTGAGGGAAAAAAAATAAATAAAAGAGGTGCAGGAAGGGAAAATATTCCTTAGATGAATCATTCTGATTTAGATAAATGGTTCTTATTCCACCTACCAAACTGCATAGTATGAGGATTAAATATGCAGGACACTTCTACCTCTTACTACATGGTAAATGATGCAGCTGCTTTGCCACACTGGGTGTATTTAGCTACAGGAATGGGGAGATGGCAATAGGGAGCTGGGATGAGGCAGTGGTACATTCCTCTTTTTGATGGCTAAATGTCAGTGTGTAATTTGTGATGGTTTCAACAAAGATTGCTTCTAGAATCAATACAGAGTGGAAACAGGTACGTCATGAGCGGCAGATTTGTGCCTAAAGTCCTGTGCTCTGAAGAGTATAAGTGAAATTTGAGAACAAGTAATTCTTAAACCATATTTTATTCTGTCCAATGTAAGTTAGGAATAAGTAGATGTGTATCAGGCTGACAAAGGAGAAGTCAGATCCTGTTAACCTGATTTTACTGAATGATAAAATGAACTTAATCTATAGCATCTACCTAGAGATGATATAGCACTCTCTTTTTGTCATCTGCATCACGATATTTTATTTCCTTTTTCTTGATGGCAATTTTATTGCTGAATTGACAGCTCAAGAAACTTTCTCCTCTAAGCAAATTTCCTGCACTTTGCCAGGAGCAGGACTGAGGTTTGTGTGGGAACCATCTTAATTTTTGTCCATTGCTGGTCTGGTTTGGTGTCAGATATCTTTGTTGTGCTGAAGGTCTCAGTGACAATTAAAACAGGCAAAAATACCCTCCTTCTTTTAAGGTTCTTTGTACGTTGATGCAGCTCCCCAAACCTTTTCCAGAGGCAGCCAGCCATATAATTTGTTTGAAAAGCAATAAGGTAACTTTGAATGTGCTTTCTGTGTTGCTTGTCTTCTCATATCTCTGAAAAGAGATTTGATTTGGGGGAAAAGAAAGTGGACTAGATGCAGCAAGCATGTGTAACTTTTGTGTAGCTTATTGAATACCACAGTTCTGTAACAGGACAGGATGGTGTGTCAAAGCCAGGGCAAATAAAATGTTAGTACACAAGTGACCTAATTTGTCTTTACTTCCTCCACAAATAAGCCTGTAGTTTATAATGCACTGACTCAGCTAATGTTGATGAACGATAAAGCCATGTGGCGTGAAGGCAGCAGGGGTTTGGGATTACCATGTTCCCCAGCGGATATCTATAAGTGCTGTGAAAGAAAAAACAACACAGAGGAAAATGCAGGATGTGACTGATGTGTGATTATCCCAGGGTACTGCAGAGCAGGGGGCAGACTGGGACTTCCATGCCCAGAAGTAATGTTTATTAAGGAGAAAATGTACCATTTTTGGTGTATCCTTCATGTGTCTTGGATGACTTGGCTTCGCATGCTCACAGCAGTGTAATTCCCCCGGGAATGTCCACCCAAGGAGAACCAACGAGGACGTGCAGTGCTCTGAGGTGTCGTGGGAATTGTGGGGCCGCAAGGCAGGAGGAGCATTTCTTCCCCGCATGCAGTCATTTCCAAAAGATAATGCCAAATTATAGATCTTTGTGGATTGCTAGGCATCTGTCCCAAACAGGGTGAAAAATCTGCCCTTTGTCCTTTGGGGCAATAGCGGGTTGAAGGAACAGATCTCAACAACCATACCTGCTCTGTGGGTTTTCCTTGTGAGCAGTGAAAGAATGTGCCTTGGCAGTCGTTAAATCAGCATCTTCTACTTGAGTGTGGGGTTTTTTTTGATTTTTTGGGGTTTTTTTTGTTTGTTTTTTTTTTTTTTCATCCAACCTGAATTTTCAATCATGCTCAAGCATCTTCCCTGGTAGTGTAAAGGAGTTTACGTGGGCCCATACTGCATTGTACCCACCTCAGGAACATCATGCTTGGTAAAAAAGTGAAAGACCTGATAAGCATTAGACTGGTGGATTTACAGGTGAGGGATGTTTTGGAGTTGCACATACAATTGGACTGCTAGAAAACAGATGTTTTAAAACTGAAAAAGAAGTTTTAACATCTGAAATTGAACTGAAAAACTGAAGTTGTTTGATTTGAGTGGGCCCATAGAGATGGAAATATTGAGTACAGCGTAAAACAGTTGGCATTACATAAATGAAGGATCTTGCCTAACTGGCTTCACAGTGACAGAGATGCGAAGATAAAAATAGAACAAGTTGCAAATTAAACTATTAGCACTTTGTGTGTGTGAAGTAGCCAAATCACTGATCTATCCGGCTGATTCACAGTTCTCTATTATTCATGTACAAAACCTCACGCTCTCCAGGGTGGGTGAGAGATGGTCAGCCTTTCAAGCCATATCACAGTGTAATCTTGGTATTAATCACAGACCAGTAACTTGAAATGACATTCTGGGTAGGTGAAAGCAGCGTTGGAATTTAATCTGTCTGTTGTCATCTTCCCCACTGGAAACAAACTAAAAATGTAAGGTGTGTTGCAGTGGAGTTTACACCTGGTTGGGTGTATATTTGCGTTCTCACATTGAGGTATGTTTCTTCAGCTATGAACTGGACAACCCATCGTTTGAAATGAAGATGTGCGTACGTATTCGATAGCTCGAGCTGTGTAGTTACAGGGCAGTGGGTTCTGGGCTGGTGGGCAGCAGTATGATGATTATACACAGCAGGTTTTTCCAATAGCTCACCTACCTTTATGACCTGAAAACTTGCTTCCCACAGTTATTATCTGAACTTCAGTAGAAAAAAAGCCATCAGTGCAGTGTAAAGTATTTCCAACACTGACTTGTGTGCATGGGTTGTTCCTTTGGAGATAGGGCTGCAAACCATACAAAACCATGCAAGCACGTTTGAAGAGCTGTTGGCATTTACTACTCTGGTAATTTCTTCTGGAAAAACAAACAAACAAACAATACGCCAATCAAGGCAAAACACACCCTAAGGAACAACATACTTGTATTTGTCAAGTAGGTACAAGTGGAGGACTGTTAAGTCCTCAGCTCAAAAGAAGAGTCCTCTTAGCTGCAGATTTTTGGGAACAGTTAATAAAAGCAGCAATTCTTGCTTTTGAGAAGTACTGTCCAGTTTCAGAAGGCAAATACTCTTCCATTTTATCCCTTCTCACACAGTAAATTCACTGTATCATGTAAATCTTAGTTCCCTCTTTGTCTGAACTGTTGAGAGAGCTTGAGCTAAAGCAAGACTGAGTTTAATTTTTTTTAAGCGTTAAGGTTTATTTCAGTTAATGCACTTGCCAAGAGTTTGATTAATTTTAGAAGTTATCTCTAAATGGCAGAGTTTTTCAAGCTAAAGAGAACAAGCTTAATCTATGAATGTTTAACCTTCAGCCACCTGGTAATACTTTATACCTCAGATTTTATGGTGTCCAATTTAATTTTGGAGCAGCTGTGGTGTAGGCTGCATAGCATCTTGACTTCAAATTAGTTTTACATAAACAGGACAACTTCAGGAATACTGATGTTGCTAGGTAGAGCATATTGATGATGATAATATGATGAATGAAGGCGAAACGTAAGAGCCGTGAACTATCATTCACGAGTGTGCAGATGCAAGTGTGAGGGCACAGCATGGAGGTAAAGCCCTCGGCCCTGTTGCCCTGAGCTCGTGATGCTCCACTACCTTGGTAGCCTCTGCTGCTCACTTGGAGCTCCTGTGCAAACCCCAGGTCCTCTCCCAGACTGCTTCCCATAGGGGTCATTTTGTCCTGCTCCTCCCCGAAGGCAGAAGGGGATATAATATAGATTACAGTCACTAATAAAGACTTGCCTGGTGAGTCAATGTCGCATGCGTCTTTATGCCTTCCCCTGATTGGCAGCCTCGCACTGCAGAGCCCCTCGTCCTACTGCAGAGCCCCTCGTCCTACTGCAGAGCTGCTTCTACCCCCTCCCAGGGCTTCCAGCTCAAAACTCCCAGTCTTCTCTTCCAGCCCCAGCTCCTGGCATGGATTTCCAGTGCTCATTTACCAGCTATACATAGAAAAACTTCATTCCAGAAAAGCTCACAGCTTAAAGAGGGCAAGGCTGAGAAAGGGAGACCCATTGAAGGCTTTGTGAGGCCCCTTAGTTATCCTGTGATCAACGTTGGAGTCACAGAGGTGTCAAACTCTGCAGAGGAACACAGACGCTGTGGAATATGGTGTTTCCGAGCTAGGAGAGCTGGAGCTTGTGTAGGCAGGGTTTGAAGGGACCAAAAGGCAAAGGTGCTGGAGAAGGAGGATCTGTTTTTCTGCCCGTGGTGACCTCTCTGGGGCTGTGTTTGTTATCACAGGGTCATTTGCTCTTTTGTGTCCAGAACAGGTCTTAATGCTTTTAGGGGGTTAGGAAACCAGTGATACTTTGGCTTACATTTCACCTCTTGCATTTTTTTTTTTTTCCTGTCTGTCTGCACAAAGTAAGTGCAGGCTGGATTTAAATGGGGCCCTTGTTTTCTCCTGGAGATTGGTGAAACTCTCTTTGAACAGAGAGCAAAAGGAGTTTGTTGAAGCTTTTACAGTATTAGTTATGTGTCAAGATTGGAAAAAGTGTAACCATGCTCCAGGGTCTGACAGGACAGCAGAAAAAAGTTTGCCTGAAAATCAGAAGTTCCCTCTCTGCAGTGCAGGAATACATTTTCCTTTTGACCATCGTGGGAAATGCAGAACCAGGAACTGGCCCAGCAGTAAACTGTTTTTGGGTTTGATTTCTTCACCCTTACACTGAACACCTTGTTTCAGAGGGCCTGTTTGTGAGACCAGCGGTGCTGTTCAGGGAGGAGGACAATGTTTCTTCACTAGAGAGGGCAGAACTGTCCCTTCTGAGGCCACTTGAGCTGGTGCTTCATTTGTAGAGCAGCACAGCAACTTTCATTCCCACCTGCTGTTTTCTTTATGGGGTTTGTTTATTATAAGCAAACTGAAGATGCGCTGTAAAAACCGGATTAACATGGATATGCAAATGAAGGCCCCTGGTATTTGATAATTTACTGAGTGAGTGTGTCACCAGCTGTTAGAGTGAATCTTGGCTCCAAACAGGCAAAGGGGAAAGTCCTCACTAGATTAAATAAGAAAAAAATCAAATAAAAGCATCAAGAACTCTCTAACAAAATATTCAGCTTCCTGTCATCCTCAGGAATCCATTTCTTGTAGTACTACAATTTGTCATTTTCTCTGGGTGAAGATATGGTATCACTATATTTTTAAAAATGCTGAAAGGATATATCCATTAAATAAAATTGACATAGAATATCTTCATATAGAATTGTTTTGGTTTTTATTTTTACTCGGGCATATCAACAGTGCCTACATAAACCAGCATGATTTACAGGTCATAGATTACTTCATTTATTCCTAAATACAGCTAAGTAAGCATTCAACCTAAATATTTGTCTGAGTTAACAGCGGTTCTCTTAAATACAGCCTTTATATGTTAGCGTAAATGAACAGGAGGAGTTAAAGAGTGGAAATTAATAGGGTTGATTTTCAGACAGGCAGACTGAATTTGCTAAATTCAGAAATATTCTTGCATACCTCAGTTAACACCTTCCTTCACTTGCTGCACTAACAGTGGGGTAGTAACAATAGGTATTTTCTGCCTTTGGGACCTGAATGCTGAAAGAGTGGCTGGAGGAAGTCTAAGGCTTCTAGATCTGTTCCCGAGATCACTGTACAAAAAGCATTTGCCTAAATTTATCCTTTTAAACCCAAAGGGTCTGAGTTTTGAGGAATACCTTGTGATATAGTCTGGTAAATGAAATAGTGATTAAAATGCAAGAAGGGAAACTTCACTCCCTTAGGCACTTTTTAATGAGCCTTTTACTTTGTAACAAGTGAACTCCTGTCCTACTTCTAGTAGAGCTGGTCAAAGCTTTACCAACAGTCACAGGGGTCCCCTTGTCTCTGTCTTTTCTGTGACTTTCTGCAAGTTCCTGATGGTGTAATACAGCACAGACCTGTTATAGCTCAGCAGTGTCTTGCTTAGCCAACACACCCAAATAACACAACAAACACGTGGTCTGAGGCATTGCATGTTCACTAGAAATTCCTCCAGTGCTTACGCAAGCCAGGAGGACATTTGAAAGACAAGCTGGTGTTTCTAGCCCTGAATTTTTGGCTTGGTATTATTTACAGTTCAATATTGAAAAAATACTTATAGGCTGCCAAGCATCAAGAAACGTGATGGAGGGCTGACCAGGGGGCAGATGCGAAATTCCAGTTCGTCAGAGTGACTTCCTTGAAAGCTTCCTTTAATGAAGTTCAAAGCAGCTAAAAGATCATGACAAACAAATG
>NW_010389963.1:105916-112979 GCF_000710305.1 Buceros rhinoceros silvestris | reverse complement strand
CTGAACCTTTTCCCATGCATTTTAAAGGCCTCAGGACACTGTGAGATGCTTGCTACATCTTCTCCCAAGCCTCAGCTGCTTTCCCCTGAAGTAACCCACAGCAAGGCTGGAGGAGACTGCAGCACTGGCACCATGAGGTGAACTCCTTTGGCGGATGCACGAATCAGCAGAAACATCTGCAGAGTAAAAGGATCTAAAAAACCTGCCTCATCCTCAGTAGGTGGTGGGATACATAAGCAAGTGCAGCCTTCTCTCACCTCTCTGTGTCTCATGCTTGTTGTAGGCATCTGCACAGGGTCTTCAGTTAGGTATGTACCTCAGAGACTGGTTGTTCCTTCTCTGCGTATGAGGTACCTCGTCTCGTACCTTTTCTGTCTTTTGCAATGCAATTGGAGCTTGCCCCTTAGCTTCCTGCCCCGTGACAGTGCTTTGGCAGTGGAGGGACTGTTGTGAAAAGGGCACCTAGATACCCTGATAGCAAGCCTCATGTAAACACCTTGGGAGATTGGACAGGAATTCTATGTGTGACCCTGGTGTTCATTCCACCTGACCAGAGCCCTGGGCAGGCCGGGTCATCTGCGTGAGGCTGGCAGGCTGGGCTGGGTCACTGTGTCCCTTTCAAGTGGATAAGCCCTACATTGTCTGTAATCCAAGGTCCTGTAGTTCTGGAGCGTGAATAAACTTCATCTACTTGAGTTCTGTCTGTTTGACATAAATAATTACCAATGGGAGAATGTAGTGAGCCTGTCTGAGAGTAGAGGTGCCGCTGGCAGCGTGTAGTAGAGCTGATGGTAGTCCCTCACCTGGGAACAGGCACGTATAAGCTTTATGAAAAGTCGTGATTCAAAATGCCACGCTTCAGCTAAGAGCAGGTGTAGAAAGACAGCAGGAGAGGCTTGTACTGGAGAAGGGTTAAGTGTCCCAAGTTTCTGCAGGGAAGGAGGATGAAAACCAAAGGCAGGGCCTGGTTTTCGTTTCTTTTGTACCCGGTAGCAATGGCTGGTAGTACTACACCAGTTTGCCTCCTTACTGGAAGCCAGAGATGCTGTAGGACTGATGCTGCTCAAAGGAAACAGGCTTGTTTTGACAATTTTAATGTCTTTACCAACCACTACGGTTACGGGGAGCAAGGGACTGGTGCAGCACTAACACCAAAGAACCTCATGGCAAGTTGTCTGCTAGCCCACCTGTCTGACCAAGACACACTGCAGTCCTGGGGCCTTGTGGCTCCATTTCAAGCTTCAAAGCTTATTAACTTGGCAATTAATGGGAAATAGTTTGGTAGTGCCTCCGCAGTATACTCTGGGCTGGGATTTGGGGTTTGGTTTTGAAGGAATTTACCTGAGGATGTTAGGCAACTGTGTTTGCACTTAGATAGCTGAGAACCAAGCTGGGTTATCAAGGTGAGATCAGGTACACAATCTGAGATGTGTAGTACCAAAGACAATACCATTTCTCACTTCAAAAAGTGACATAAGTCTTACAAGGAGGGACACGTGCTGTTGGGAACTGGAGGGGAAGAGAGGTAAAAAAAATGCACAGGCTTAAGACACTGGTAGGTAGGATCTCGAGGTGAGCAGTTCAATTTCAGGCTCCTGTTCTGCCTGCCTTTTGCACTGCATGTAAGCACCAGGCTACTCTGATTTAAGGTTCTGTTGCAGAAAAAACGTTAGATCATCTTCTGAGTCATCTCTAAATTTCATTTCCACCTGTTGCTTCCAGGAATGTAAACAGGAGAGACAAACAGTCTGCAAATTCTTGTGCGCTGTGGTAGCTGTGTCCTGTTTTGTTTTATGTTGCTGCTTAGAGTCAGTATGCAAGGGGTTACTTTTTTTTAATGCTTTATTTTGGTTACATAACATCTATTACATTATACATAGTGTAATATCTTCCTGGTGTTACAGGATATGTCTACTTATTGTGTAATAGATGAGAAGACATTTAGGACTGCTGAATCATATCTCATATGACTATAAAGTGATAACAGAACTGAAAGCATCTCAAAATTTATGAGAAAATGATTGCTTCAAGGAGTGTATCAAATCCGAGATGATTACTGCTACAACACATTTGTGGGAAAGCTACTTTTTTGATAAAGAGATAAATTGAGTCTTACCAAGGTGTCAGTTACAAACTCATTGGTGGAGAGAGCAGTGTGTGCTCTGCTTTATATGCTACTGGGAAGTACAATTTGTCTTACTTGACAGGTAAGGAAACTGAGGAAAAAAAGTATAAAACGCATTGAAATGAATGCAGCGTTATTTCACTACCACTTGTGGAATCACGCTCGTTTCCTTAAAGATGCCCATGTTATTAAAAAAAGACCAAAAGGGACCTTTATGTTGAGCTGGGATTAAAGGTCAGGATGAAGACAGAACAGGTTTTTTGGGGTGGCGAAACCAGTCGTCGAATGCAGACTTTGTCAGGTTGCCATGTTATTAAAAAAGACCAAAAGGGACCTTTATGTTGAGCTGGGATTAAAGGTCAGGATGAAGACAGAACAGGTTTTTTGGGGTGGCGAAACCAGTCGTCGAATGCAGACTTTGTCAGGTTGAAGCTACTTGCAAATCTAGTTTTGAATCTCATCAAACTTTTGGGCAAATATATTCAAGGAAAAGCAAATTACCATCTGATTCTACCCCATTTCCTTACCCAGCTCCATCCTCTTGCCTCCATAATTTCTTTCTGTGTGTTCAGATTTGCCAAAGCAGCCAGTAACAGTCAGGAGGGAGGAGGAGTCTTTGTGCTGGTGGTTGGGGCACATCCCTGGGGCAAAGCCACCCGGCTTTTGGGTCCTGCTCCAAGGATTACTCACAAAATGAATAAAAAATAACCGCAATGGGAGAGGCTGAGAGAAAAGGTATTTGCAGTATCAACTACAGCGATAGTCACTGAAAGCATGAGCACTCTCTTGAGGTACTGGGCTTTCTTCAAATCCTTTTGTGGAGTGAGGAAGGACAAATAGAAAACAGGTCTTCCACGCTGTGCAAAATAAGCAGCTGCACCCCCAGTAGTGAGGTCGAAAGGCAAGGAAAGGGCACAGGCAAGAGCACCCTTTCCTTCCTTATTTTGCATTTTGATGACTGATTCCTCCCATTTGTTTTCCACCTGAGCAAAACCTTTATAACCTTAGATCTTGATCTGTGGAGAAAAAAAATTAAAAATGCACTGGAACGGCAAAATCATCTGCCTCATCTGCCAGTAATGCTTTTTTCTTGGAAGTCCCCTTCTTCCGCAAAGTCTTCATGCTTTCTTCTTTCCTGACAGTAGATGCAGAGTGTTTCATGTTCTCTTGAAAAATACAGGTGTCACCCACTTTATTTTTTCTCTTAATATTATTGCAGTTAGAGGGTATATCTTCTCAAGTTTTTCTGAAGTTTAACACTCTGACATAGCATGAAAAATGAGGACTCCTAATTTGAACTGAAACCTGGAAAGAAATAAAAATCCTCTCTGTGGTCATAGAGGTCCTTTTGCCAGCTCTGGTTTGGATGAGACAGAGGTAACTTGCAGCAATATCTGATTACTGCAGGAAATACAGGTCATCTTATTTAATGATCTGGAGCTGGAGATGTATTACAGCGTCCATCTGTCACTTGTGATTAGTGTAGAGCACTGAACTGGGCTGGAAATGAAGTTAAAGAACGATGGGGTCGTGGCAAGCTGGGCTGGGGGGAAGGATGTCTGGAATAAGGAAGGTCTCAAAGCTGCTGCCTCCCACCGTGATTGCTGTGAATACAGCAGGATGCCCTTGACATGGCGACCTCACCTCGGCAGGTTGGGCTGGAGTTCTGCTGAAGTGCAGCACTAAACCAGCCTTTTCCTCCAACTCTTGGAAACAAAATGTGGGTGTAAATGGGCACAGTCCCTCACGTGCCACACTTCACACGGACTCCCTGGCCTCAGGACTCCAGCAGGCTGTTTTCAAGCATTCAGTTTTATTTCTTAGAACAAGACTGGTTAATGCAAATTTGAGACACCATTCATGTTGTTCTCCCTCATTCTGGCTTCTAAAGCAGCCTATTTATACTGTGAATTTACACTCCCACCTAGTTTTCTATTTGCAAGATTAGACTTCACCAGCCCCCGCCCTGGGAAATGGAAATTAATTATAAACCAGGAATTCCAGTAGGAGCCATGCTGTTTCCTGAAGCTCTTACTACCCACTGAGGTCTGGGTACTTAAAGATATTTGTGTTCTCATTTGCCCCTTGAAATGTCTTGATCTTCTGCCTCAGTACACCAGCATTCTCCAGACTGCCTTTCAGTGGCTGTGCATTGAGGGAGCTGAAGCGTGGCAGGAGAGTGCTAGAGGTCATTCCATTCCAGGAACATTGCTGGGCTGGAGCAGAACCTGCATGGAAATTTGTGGCACTGTAATGAAATCTCCCTGTGCCAGTCGTCACTGAAAGTCAGCATTCACCCACTGCGCTACGCTAGGGTTAGATGTATTTTCAGTGGGTTTGGTTGAGGTGTGTTTTTCATGTCTGTCCAAAACTTGTACCACAAGGGCTTCATGCCAGGGATCAGTGTTTTTTTCTTACTAACTCTGGAGTTTTTAGTAGGAATTAAAGATGATGCTCAACGGGTAGTGATGGCATTTACTTCAGTGTGATTCTTGTGGAGTTTTGCTGACTCCTGCATCTCTTCAGACCTGAGAGATGTCAAGCAGGCATCAGCAGAAAGAGCCTTCCCTTGTCATGCTGAGTGTCAAAAGCAACTGAAAAGAAACAGGCCATTTTGAAACTTTTGCAATGCGAATGCCTTTACACTGCACTCTGTTTTAATCCTTTGTATTTGTTTCGTGTTATTTCTCTTTACACAGAAAAATGAATCCCTATTTGTAAATTTTCACTTTGTCTGTCAGAGGAAACACCTTTACAGGGGAGCCCTAAGAATACTTAACGTAGGTGGGATCAGGCACAGAGGCTGGAGGCAGAGCTCTGGAGAGAGACTCGCACTTTGACAAACACACATAACCTTGGAGCATTTGAACATGGTATTGAAATTCTAGTTCATTCTGCATGTCTGTCTGACACCTGTGATGGGCTGTACCAGAGAAGAAGTCTTTACATGAGACCCTTTTTCCCATAAGGAAAGAAAACCTATCTCAATGCGTCTTGTATAATCTAATTTTTACACCCACAAGGGCTAAAAACAACTGCCTCAAAATTTATAGAAGGGAAAAGCTAAGTCTGGGCTCAGGTCTGAGTCACTTAAATATTTTGTTTCTGTGTCTTCAGTCTAAAATGTTTTGCTAAAGAAGTTTTGCTCGATGTAAAATATTTATCTCTCTGATTTGTAGCAAGCTGCAACCCGTTTTTTTATAGGTACATATACTCTTTTATCGTTTCCCTTAACTTTTTTTCAATTCCATAGTGACGTATTTCATCACGTTTCATTACCCCAGTGCTGGCTGATGCGCTATTCAGGCTAATCATTTTAGTAAATGGGATACACTATTATTCTTTTTAAAATGAGTTTTGTTTTTTATAGCATTGATTCTTAATTATCTTCAGAGAGATTTTTCAAGTTATTTTAAAAATTTGTGTGGCATTGATTTTCTGAGTTCCCAACAAAAGCTTTAAAAATATGTTTCTGTGTAGACATGGGTTCGATATTGTCACTTAACTAAATAACGGGTCAAACTGCCATACCACAGTGGTGGTCATGGACCTGCCAGTGTAATCAGCAACCCCAGATCTCACCCTGTGCCAGAGAGTCAGGTGCTTGTGCAGTCAGATCGCCTTTTGGTTACAAGCACCCCTGGAAAGGGTGGAGTACAAGACAACAGCAGGCTGCTCAAGCTCTGTTCGTGCCTTGGTTTTGAGTTACGGCTGCGACGCTTAAACTTGCGATATAAGCAGCTGGCAGATCGCTATGGCTCCTGAAAGAGCTGTTCATGAAGTGCTGTTCATGTCACGTTGTCCTTTGGCCTTCCTTGCCCTTTGCACTGGTGGTTCTCTCTCATTCAAACAGCCCCGCCAAGGTCGTCACAAGGGGCTTGCCTCTTAGAAGCTCCTTAGCTTGGCAGAGTATACAGAGAACTATCGGAGCGCGCAACCTGCTGATGGTGAGTGCTCCATACTGGGCTGCCCCCTCCCGAGTTGGTGAACAGATTGCTTAATGTTCAGAGCAGAAAGTTAAAGAAGCTATGCAAGATGAAAAAGACAGCTGCAAACCCCCTGGTGTTACAGGCACCTGCAGAAATACTGTCTTCCTTCTTGCTTTTTCCATCCTGGAGAATAATCATCAAGGCAGCTGGACTCAAGGCCTTCTGACTATGGTCTGTTTACTAGGTATAATTCTGTAGAGCACAGAGGAGGCGAGTCAGCTGCTGTAAGCGAATCTGACAGAGCAATGCTAGGAGCAGGTGATGAAAAAGCTCTTGGTAAACTGCTAGACTTGCTGAGCTGTGACACTGATGCAGCACAAGAGACAAAAAATGCGTTACTGAATTTATGGTTTGGGATTTCCGTTGTTTTTAAAGGTGCATTCCTTTCTGAAGCTGAATTCCTTCCTGAAGTGCAGGTGGCAGGCAAATGAAGGCAAAATAAGCAGCACTTGGCATTTCTCCTGCGAATATTAACCCAGTTAATAAAAATGAATTTGGTTGCATGTCTCGAGGTGGTGGACAGGACTGGGCATTTTACACACAGGGACACTGCCCCCCTCAAGTGGACGAGGGATGCGCTCCAGCTAATAGTCTAGTAAGCGCTTTGCCAGGCTGTCCTTGAGACAGCTCTTAGATTAATCTTGGAGATGCAGCATCACAGAACTCTTGATTAAGGACGAGCTGTGGACTCTTCACATCCTTCTGTCAAAAAAAAAAAATCTGGAATCTTCGGCAAAACAAACTGATGTCAGTTTGTACAGTGCTTAATGCAAGATACGTTGTGTTGCCTTTGTTATTTTGCAACAAACAGAAGAATAGTAATCTTTCATCAACCAGTTTTCTTATTTCCCCTTTTACCGTGATACCTAAGTAACGTCGATTACAGTCCAATTTACCACCACACCCCCCCCCCCCCAAACTTGAGAAGGCAAAAAAACTACATTGGTTT
>NW_010389963.1:102593-105887 GCF_000710305.1 Buceros rhinoceros silvestris | reverse complement strand
ATTCCAGTCCCATTTCCCCCCCCCCCCCCCCCCCCCAAATCTGAGAAGGAATAAAAACTCCAATGTCTTCCTTCAGTAGTTCAAATAAAGCAGGTTCCATCATGCAATATTCATCACGACAGTGAGTTATTGCTTTCTGTAGAAATCACGGGAGGAAGTGTTCATCTGCTTCTCTCTATGGATGTTTGAAGTCAGCCACAAAGTATGTCTTGAAGCATGTCAAATACCCGACAGGTTTCTAGAGGAGTGAAAAGCTACACAGAGGTGCGGTGTTTGATGGGAGGTGTTGCCAGGCTCGAGCATGTTCTGCTGAAATATTTGGATGGTGAGGCATGGGGGGTGGGTCACTTGGGTCAGTTTCGAATGGGCTCAGGAGAAATTAAGTATCTTTTTGGTATGAAAGATAATTTTGCTTGTATTTCTGAATTTTCTGTGAAGAAACTGGATGTAATGGAACAGAATGGTGAGTCGGAAGTCATACTGAAGATGACAGAACTTGTGCTCCCCACTTCTGAAATACTATTTGCCCTCTGAAGTAAAGCTGGTGTCAATTCCCTCTTCATCCCTTGCATTCTCATGGCTTTACTTTCCTCTTCTACTGCAAATGCAGTGTTATGCCAGTATATGGTTTGACAGAATGATAAATGAAAACCAAGCAGCAGCCCTGTCTCAAACTGCATCCTGGTTTTAGCAACGAACCATTACATTTAAAATTATTGATCCAACTTTGTGAACTTTGAGCACTTTCTTCCTAAGCCTGTATCATTTTACAAGGTGGGAACTGAGCTGTTCTCACAGAAAAGCTGTTTTGTGTATTATTTAGTCATTGAGGAGGCTCATCAGTGAGTTACCAATCATTTTACTGAAAAATTTCCTAACCTTTGTTGCCAGGATCCTTTTCTGTCACTTCAAATGGTAAGCACTGTGAAAATAGCCATTTTGTGGTCAGCTGAAACCCTGGTCCTGCTGCTAGCTGGGTTAAAATACTTAGCTTTTTTTCTGGTTCTCCTGGATTTTCTTTTCTTTCTTCTTTGTTTTCTTTTTTCCTGTAAGAAAATTCCAAATTTTCACATTTTTATCAGTTTATTTTGTCAGTGCAAATAAAATATCCAGGATAGCTTCTCTGTCTGCTATGTGAAAACACCTGAGAGCCCTGACATTTCAAATGCCAGATTAATTCCCTGCGCTGTTATCTGCATCTGTACACGTACATAGGCGTATGCATGCAGCACTACATGCACGGTTCAATGGTGGAATGAAGCAGTAAGAAGGGAACAGGATGGTGAATTATTCTTGAAACATCGGGGAGGAAGCCTTTGTTGTAAACACTGGCAAAGAGGGTGCAGAAAGCTCTTTTCTCTGACACCACTTAAGTCCTGTCCAGATACAGAGTGAAAGGAGAGATGTTCTGTGCATGTTCCTGGCTTGCTGATAAAAGCCCTTGGAAAACAATTTCACTTTATAGATAAGATGGTCCAAAATTACAGATGACTGGGAGCAAGTAGCACAAGTTATAGCAACGCTGTTCTTGGGGCTCAGGATGGAGTTTGAACCAGTGTCTTTAATGTGAAGCTGTGGGAAGGGGAGACCTGGGGCTGCAGGGGTTTGTTGATCGACACTGATGCGACCCTGCCTAACTGGTTACTGTCAGTAGTGTTACAGAGCTTTTAGTGCTTTCTGCTCTATCATAAAACCCCAAGCTGCCTTCCCTGCCCCGTGAAGGGCAGGAGAAGGGGGGTAATTACGCACTTTAGTCTGAAAGGAGAGGGAAGATCTGGGGAGAACCTGGACATAAGGAATCTATCAGACTGCCAAGACCGACATGCTCAGTAAGAGAGCCAAGTATTCATCAATGTTTGTTTTCCAAGATTAATTCTATTTTTGCATATAAAATTATTGAAGGGTTTAGCTGCACAATAGGCAGCGTATTTAATTTGGTTTAATTACTGAACGTGGACTGGATCCTCAGCTAAAAGAAACTGCCGTAGTTGCATTTGAATATGTAGCCAGATCTTCAGCTTTATTTCTTCCAGTGGACTTCCTAGTACAGAATGAATCTCTGTCTTGCTTTGAGGAAATTGCCTTCCAACATTTAAAAACACATAAATCCGAAACCTAACAACTTTAATTCATGTTCAGGTTATAAATATGTGGATTAATATTTTCTTATTTAAAAAAAAATTGGAGTGATGAGAGAATGAAATGACATCGGTTAATTCAGAAGTACTGCAAGGGGAGGAATGATCTCTAGTGGTTATCTGAGACAGACAACTCAGCCTCAAAGAACATCACCTGTCAGCAGGCAGATACAAGTGAAGACAAGACTGTGCAGAGATCTGAAGGTACTTGCACTCTTAGAGCGTCAGTATCTGTGCAGAAGGAGTAAATCTGTTCAGCTGACTGCAGTATTGATGCTTGGCAAGGCTCAAGGCAAAAGGTTTTAAGCTAAGGAGGCCCCTTTGCTGCTTTTCCTGCAGCACCCCTCTGATTTGCATGCCAGCAAATGCTTAGAAATTGACTCCTGTCAAGTTCTACAATACTTCCGTGGTTTTATTTTTGGCACTTCTGATAGTTAGTTCCAGATAGTTTTAGCAGCAAGAATTTACTCCTTTCTTTTATTCTTTCTTCTTAGTTTGCAATCTGACAATAGCTAATCTTTTTTTCTTTGACACCCAAACTCTGCTTTGGAGGAGGTGGGTTCAAGACCAAATAACAGTATGGAATCACATCATTGCATTGAATATTACAGTGAAGTATATTATTGTGGACAGGATAAGTAAAAGAAGTAAACTTTTCTATCTGTTCTTTGTTCTGCTCTACCACTGCAAAGACATCTGGGTCCACCTCACCAAAGCAAATATGAGTTTCCCTGCTGAATTTAACAGGAGCAGGATCCTGCTGTTTTTGTGCCATTCTGCATCTATCACTTGAATCACCCACAGTTTGTGCAGTTTTAGTATACTGACTTGTAGCTCCACAGAGATATTACACTTCTTTGTTCCTCCACCCAAATCTATCTCATTTTCTCCATCGATTTTACTGAAATCAGAAACAGAATAGGGTTTGCATCAAGATGTGGCATGAGGGAGAACAGGAATGCACTTAACATAGCTGTGCTGACAACGGAAGGAATGGCTGGATGGGAACCCAAGATTTTAAATTCCAGAGGTGAGAGGGGGGCTACAAACAGAAACCACCTCAGCCTAGAAAATGTTTGAAGGTGCCTGGCACATGCTTAAATATAAATTTTATGAAAAATAATTCACTGTAGCAGCTGAGGTGCTTTCTCTTTCC
>NW_010389963.1:71005-102496 GCF_000710305.1 Buceros rhinoceros silvestris | reverse complement strand
CCCAGCTTTCTGAAACACAGGATAATTGCTAAATAGACCAAGGCCACATCTCCTGAGTAATGTCACACAATTATAAAAGTGTTTTTAGGAATGAAGAAGTACACTGATAACTGAGTGATCTGTCACAGGTTAAAAAAAAAATCCTTTAAAAAGAGTATTAGGTCAGTTGATGAATTTGATTTATCTCCACGAATTCAAGACCTCTAGCAGGTGGTACAGTCAAATCTCAAAGGCTGCAGGTGATGCTGGTAGCTGAGTGCCACTCCAGGAGCAATGCGTTCCAGAAGCAGCTCGCTAAATTTTGGGCAAAAAAGTGGCGGGTGAACTTCACTGTGAGCAACTGTGAAGTCATGCGTGTGGGGAAAACCAGTCTAAGCCATGTCTGTATAATGTTGATTGTGACACTGGTGGTCACAGCTCAGGAGGCACCTGGGAGTCATTGTTGACAGGTGTCTGCGATCATCAGCTTGAAGTGCAGAGGCAGCCAAAACCCCCTGGCAAGTATTTGGCATCATTAGGAAGTGTACTGGGGACAAGACCGGAGGGCATCACTTTACCACTGTTTCAAACTTTGGCACACCCCCGTCTTGAGCCCATTGTGTATCTTGAGAAAGGTGGAGTCAACTATTTTTGTGTGCATGTATATATATACACACACCAAAAATGATGTAAAGGCTGGAGAATCTGCTCTCCAAGGGCAGGTTAAAAGGCAAGGACTCTTTGGAGAGCAGAAAGCTGTGAGGGGATGTGAGCAAGAGAATAGTGTGAATGCAGAGCTGATATTCACTGAATTCAGCACTGCTAAAATGAGGGAGTGCTCACTGAAACTAGGAGGGGATCAGTTTAAAATAGACAGAAGGGGTTTTGCCCATGGTAGGTAACAAACATCAAATTTGCTTCTGCGGGAAGTTGCGGAGACAGGTAATATGAGTGTGTACAGAAGAGGTTAGATAAATTTTTGGACAACAGCTCTGTAAAGAGGAATGAAAGGAAAAAGGCAGGGTTGTAGGCTCTGCATCCCTGAGACAAGTGTGGGTGCTGGGGAAATACAAGGAGAGTGGCCTGTAGGAGTTATCTGGGTTCATGTGCTATCCCTAAGCGCTGTCTCTTCTCGCTGCTAGTAGCTGTCACTGTTTTGCTGGAGATGGACCAGAATGGCATTTGCCACACTCACAAGATTTCTCCCATTTCTTCAAAGAAACTGTGGGTATTTTCATGGTTGCTAAACACAGGAACACAATACTCTAAGCACCTAGTTTTCTGTAAATAGGTATCCTCTAACAAACTAAGGAGAAGTCTGAAGAATATAAATGAAAGTAGATTTAGGTGCCTCATCTTGTTTTGCTTCGTAAGAGTGAATGCCTGGATGCACACTTAGTACAGACCTCCCCAAGGCCTGTGACTCACCCAGCGTGTTGCCCACACAAGTTATGTTGGACTGAAACACTACTGACCCTCTGACAAGTTATAGAGTATCCTGAGTTACGCATGCTGTGAGTGGGTGCTCTGACTGCTGAGTTGTTGGATAAAAGGCGGGGAGACGAGGATGACGACACCTCTACCCCTGTTAAAACCCATTTTACCGTACAAAAGCGTGTGGGGAATGCAGTCAGCATGTGTGCCCACGGTCAGCGTGATGGTAACTGAAGTTTTTGTCAGGCATATCATTCAGTCAAAACCTTTAACTTACCTCTAAGTGGAATTCTTAATATGCGTAACTTGTGTCACTGGAGAGACAGGAAGGAACCAAGACAAGTCTTTCCCCGCATTTAACACTGTGAGTAAAGGCACAGGCTCAGAGATTTGGATTCAGATTAACCTTCAGTTATTTTTTGCTCCAGAGGCAGCTAAGGGGCCCAAGGGAAAATTCCACCTCATGATCTTCCACTGCCCACTCTTCAGGCAGCATAGCATGATTAAATCCTGACCTTGGTACTGCAGTGAGTGCCTGAAGTCGGTCGTGATTAATTCAGGTTCTTCCACTTTTTCCACATTCTTTTTATTGGGGGAAAAGTTGTTGGACAGCTGTTTCCTCCTCCCGCCTCGCCACTGGAAGTACTTGAACTGCGGTTGGTGTTTGAATGCAATTGTTGGACACGTAAAGAGATCATTTAAGTTGAGTCTTGTTTTAGGCTCCCTGTTTGATGTATGGTGGAGTAGGGAACTATGTTCTCTATCATTTATTGATTTTGCCAGAAATTCTCCACTTTGATTCCTGCGGATTTATTGGTGTGACAATCTGGCATGCACCGGTAGCTGCGATGCCCTGGGGGTGTGCATCCTTCCTTCAATACTCACGTACAACTCTCCTTCACAATATGAAATTTTAGAGATATGAAATTTGTTCTCATTCCTCGTCTGCATTTTTGAGACTCAATGCAAACTGTTACTTTAAATTGTACGTTAAAAAAAATCTATAGTTAAAATGCTGGATTGAAAGCTTTTCTGTCAGCTGGGCTCCCTTTAAAGGAGCTGGCAACAATATTCAGTAAGGAAAAACATTTTCTATAGCTACAAATGTTAGTGGAAGCTTATAGTACCTCTTTTCTCATTTTATTTTGAGACTACAAACGATGCCATTTTGACAGTAGCAAAGAGATGAAGATGGGAACTTCTGGATGACCTTACTTCTGCCAAGCCTCCAAGGTTGCAGAGGACTCTGAAATTCTTCAAGGGTCCATAAACCTTACGTTAAAGGAAATCCTTTACTTAGTGCATGAGATTAATCTCCCATGTGGAGGCCATACAGGGCTCTTCTGTCACTTATATCTCAGTATCTCTATGCAGCAACCATTAGTGTGTCTTTTAACATAGAAAAGCTTTTCTCTTTGCAGTACATTAATCAGTAACATCCCAGGCAAGTTTTCATCACCTTCATTAAAGTTCATTATTTGTCTCCAGATCTTTCTCTGTGCTCACTGTACATGATACCAAGCTTTGGTTGATGAGGACCCTGTGGTACCTGTGAGTACTGAAGCCCTGGAGGCTGCTGGACAGAATTGTGCTCAGTTATTCTAGGATGAGCAGCTCTCTCCAAAATGCTGTGTTCCTGCCACTCCATCTACATGTTGGTCAGTCACACAAAGCACAAGGTGGATTTTTTTTGTGCAACGTGCACCTCTTCCAGAAAACCAGACTTTTCGGTGGCTGCAATGAGAGGCAGGAAGGCAGCAACAAAACTCAAACATCTGGACAGAGACCTTATTTCCTACAGGCAACCTTTGCCTGATCTCATGCCTGTTGCTTGCAAAGCACAGTAACACATGAGTGTAGCAGGTGATAATGGTGGAATAAATAAATGTGAAGTAGGAAATATGACTTGTGATGTTATTGGGAGCTGGCAGATGGTGCTGGCCAGAATGATGCTGAGGAATGCTCACAACCCTCTTAAAATGAAAGCATGAAAGGTTTGTTCTTTATTTTCTTCATGTTTGGATACTCTTGAGCATACTACCAGTAAAACTGGTTCTTCCTGAATATCATTTGCCTGTGAAGAACCATTTTCTATCTATAGATCACATCTCCATCCGCCTCTACTGCTTTCCCTCAAGCACCGTATGATGTCAAAATCATTATATAGATAATTCCTCTAACAGTTTAATTTAATGTAAGTGATATTATGCAGTGGGAATGTATGTTCTAGAAGATAGCTTGTGATCTGTAAAAAATATTGCCACCCTAAAGAAAAGATATCCACATATCTCTGAGGAAAAGTTTGTAGCATTCCTCTTTACCATCCCTGTGCACTGTAGATCCTTTAATCTTTTCATGCTTGGAGCATTGGGGTTCCCTTCTCTGTAATCTCAAGATCCAGTGGTTCACACTCCAGCATGCACAGGCTGTTCACAGGAATGGTACTGTAGCATCTGTTTTATAAACTGACTCCATCTCATGTGCTTCAAGATAAAGCATGAATTTTCCTGCATGTTTTCTGCTTCTCCCTGCTTGAGGTTCCCGTTGGCGGTGGGTGATGCACCGATACCAATCACTGCAACTCTGGGACTTTAAACTCAGGGCGTGACGTGATACCATAACTCCCAAGGGTGAATGCCAGCTTTGTGTCTTATTCCCTGCGCTATCTGGTGTGGCCCAATCTGTTCTGCACCCGCTCTTCTTGCCATGCGACTGCCTCGTCTCTGTCTTGCAGCCCCTTGCTCATCTGGAAGCAGAGAGGGGAAGAGTTGGGGAGAGTTTTGGCTTTACCTTCTCACCCATCCCTGTTCCCTATCTCTTCCTTGGGGATGTGCTAGTGGAGAGAGCTGCTGTGCCACAGCCTGTGATCCTTCACCTGAGATTGTGCTGGGGGTTGAGGTTCGAGACAGGGGCTCTTGGTGCTGCTCTGCCTTCCTGAGCTACTGCTCCCTTCCTCTCCAGCGAGGCCAGACCAGTCCTTACCCACAGTTTGCAAAGCCCCGCTGAGCCCTCCCCAGGCCTTTGGTAACAGCGTACATGCTGGCACTGTGATACTTTTCTTGATAGAAAAGTGCGAGGCTGATATTATTGCTCTTCACAGTCTATTTGCCAGAACAAGTGGGAGCATTGCATTTAATATTAACTTTTCCTCCCTTTAAAAAAAAAATGCAGTGAAGAAAATACTAAAAATTTGCAGAGGAAAAGATGGGGAATTGTTCATTTATGTTTTCCATTTTATCTCTAAATTTTTCACTTGTTTTTTTTCTGATCAAGTTGATATTGTTCTGCATTTACCAGAGTGCCTCAAGGGAATTCAGGCTGCTTCATTGCTCCGCTCTTTCCTCACTCCATGCTCCATGACTGGGCTACTTATTCCCCTGATGTAGTATGTCAGTGCCTGTCAGTGTAACGGTGGAGTTGAGAGTCCTACAGTCCTGATTCTCCAGACACTTGAAATACGTGAATTAATGAATGCAGGCATGGTTAAAGATAGCAGCGAACATTGTCATCAGGATCAAGTGCTATATTGGAAATAAATACATTAATTCCGTGAGCTATAACTTCGCCCTCTTTCAAATCTCCCTGTCATTTTGCTTTGTTAATGGTAACGTGTTTTCAACAGGAATTGTAACTGGTGTTTGAGGTTTAAAAATTTTACAAATTTCTTGCTTGAAGCAAAGGTTAGAAATTCTTTAAGGGCAACTCTGAATTTCAGCTAATGCAGCTGGTTTCTTTATGTTTCCCCTTACAATTAAATTGTCATAGAGTAATCTTTGCTGGGTGTCTACTCCCCGCGTTTAGGAAAGTCTTGATATTTAGCCCATCCATTACACCATGTGATAACTAAAAATTCATGGAATAGGGGTCTGCTGGGGCAGTTACCAGTGTGAATGCCAGTCTCCAGCTTGCTGGGGACTTCCAATAGCTCTTTGTGGATGAAAAATCATTCATTTTGACTTCACCTCTGTAGCTGGCCTTTGAAGGTTGCTACACTTCACTTATGAATGGAGTAGTTTTCGAAATAAAAACTAGGCACGCACATCTGACGTGACCTTGAAAGCTGGGGATCTGCTGATTGTTTTCAACAACGTACTGTTTGAAATGAGTGATTTTTTGACCAAAATAGCAATATTCTTCTTGAAAGCACTGTGATCACATGGGATGACATGGAGTTTTGTGGTAATTGAAGAGAAATGCTTAAAACCCATGTGTTTCTGCAAGACAGTAAGTGACGACTGGCAGCAGCTGGGATCACTTTTTTTGTGAAGTAACTACCAATTATTTGTGACTATTCTGCTATCCTAAGAAGTAAAATTAATATCCTAAATGCTGTTTTTCTTTCTTCAGCAAATTCTGTGTGCAACACCTGTCCTAAACCCTACAGCGTCTAATTAATGAAATTTGTGGTAGGTTTGCTTCTTGCTGAGCTAAGCTTTTGGTTGGGCGGTTTTAATTTCCGGTGTTAAAGCTTGTGCATATGGTTCACTCTACGGCTGTTTTTTCATTAACCTGTTTAAAGTACATGTCTGGTACAGGTGCTTTGCTGAGGGGCATATAAATATAAGATGATGAGTCTGTGTGCCTCATCATTCCAGATGTAGAAGTGTCTGAGTGTCTTGACTTGCTTGACTGCTGTCAGTTACGTAAATGAGTAGGAGAGTAGTGCCACCGTGGAAACTGATGGTTTGAGCTGCGCTTACAGCTGTGTTCATTTTTCCTTTCTTTTGTTAACAATTTGTTAACCCCTTAGTAGTCTGTAGCCTGCATGCATTGCTTTCCTGTGGTTCCTGCTTGTTGTTGGGTTTTTTATTAACCCTTGTTTAAAGTGTGCACGTGTTGTGGATGCACCACAGACACTTGAGGTTTTATTATGTTACTTCATTCTATGTCATATACTTTGGGCATAGACATGATTCTGCTGGCAGTCTGTACACGTCAGTCCTACACAAGTGAAATCTTCCTGGATAGGAAGTTTATTACAATCAGGAAGCCTTAAGTAGTATTTTACAACTGTGGTGACGTAGGTAATTTAAAAAAAAATTCTCATTTTCTTTGGTTCAGAATAAGAATCCTTTAATACTTTTTTCTGTGCCTTTATAAGATCCTGGCAAAAATGCTGTTTTCTAGTTTAATACTTAAGTGCTCCTTATTATACTGCTAGGGAGAAAACACTCGAGAGAAGCCAGCACCAAGAGAACAGTACAGGCTCGGTGCAGCTATGTGACCATTTCCAACCGAATCCTGGAGTCTGGACTTCCTGCCATGGTGGGGTTTCCTTTTTTGGTAGAGAAATGCTTTATGCTTCTAAGGAGACACCTGCATCCAGCCACATAGGGCTCAAATAGACAACTCTGCAGGTTAAAACACAATCAGTGTTTACACCAGTTTTACCCAGCATTGTTGCTACTCAGAGTGACTCTGAATCACATTCCCATGGGGTGCTGTAAGTATCTTTGGAGTACGAAGTTTAGATAGTTTCTGTACAGACCTCTCTGTCTGGACAGGGTATGGATCTCACATTAGTTGTCTGACAGTAGGAGGAACCTTTCAGCTGTGTCAGCTACTGGAGCTTGGAAACAAAACGCTCACAGCGGGCGCTTACCTAGGTTTAAGCTTGAAGGCTCATTCCAGGGTGCTTAATGAGTAAGTGTTTCCAGAGAAAGGCTTTTTGATAGAGTTGGTAGCTGCTGCTGTGCACATTTGTATGACCCCGCTATCTCACTGCACAGTTAGCAGTTTTGCATATTCTACTTCAGATAGACTTCAGGGAGCTGGAAACTGGTTTACAGATCCATGCAGGCAGGCTTGCTTTCTCTTTGACCTCCTGGGTGGTATTTTCAGATTTAGGGACTGTCATACTGGTAAAATAAGACTTTCTAGAGTGCTACAAGATCTTCCCAGAAAGCCAGCTGTGTCCTGGGCTCATCCCCAGTAGTGCGGCCAGCAGGTCGAGGGAGGGGATCCAGCTGCTTTGGTGAGACCCCCCCGCAGGGCTGGGTCCAGCTCTGGGCTCCTCAGCACAGCAGAGACTGGGACTTGTTGGAGTGAGTCTGGATGAGGCTACAAAAAGATGAGAGTACTGGAATGCCTCTGCTGTGAGGACACAGGAGAGAGTTGGGGTGGTTCAGCCTGGAGAAGAGGAGGCTGCAGGGAGACCTTATAGCAACATTCCAATCTTAAAAGGGATCTACAGGAAGGATGGGGACAATCTTTTTAGCAAGGCCTGTTGTGATAGGAGAAGGGCGTACTAAAAGAGGGCAGATTTGGACTAGATGTAAGGTAGAAATGTTTTACAATGAGAATGGTGAAACACTGGGGCAGGTTGCCCAGAGAAATTGCAGATGCCCCCTTCCACTTATTGCAATAGGACAAAGGGTGATGGTTTTAAACTAAGAGAGGAGAGATTTAGACTAGATACAAGGAAGAAATGTTTTACAACAAGGGTGGTGAGACACTGGCACTGATTACCCCGAGAGGTAGTAGAAGCCCTGTCCCTGAGAACATTCTAGGTCAGATTGGATGGGGCTCTGGGCAACCTGCTCTAGCTGAAGATGTCCCTGCTTGCTGTAGGGGGGTTGGACTAGACGACCTTTAAAGGTCTCTTCCAAACCCAACTTTCTATGATTCCGTCATTTCGTAAGAGAGAACTGGGAAAGCCAAAGAAGGTTAAAACTGGGGAAACAACACTTCTGATCTGTTCTGGTATATTAATTTGAAAAGTGGGCTTGTACACTACAGTTTCTCAGCTCTGGTTTGGAATGCATTGAAAGTACTGTACAAGGAGCACTTGGCTTTGCTGTGAGCAAGACTTTAATGGACTAAGGTGTGGCTTGTAGGGGTCTTTGGTTATATTCCAGCCACAGCTGGAGTATGTTCTGTGTGCCTCATTGGTCATACCATCATTTTCAACCCCAAGAGATTTTGCTTTGCTGCCACTGAGTTTTCACACCTGCCACCAGTATGCCCATTTAAAAAAACCCCAGCAAACAGTAGACTAAAATACTTCAGGGCTGCAATTTAAAGATCTCACAGATGTAAGGTTATCTGGAAGGCTAGTGTAAGGGAGGTCTCTATGGTTTTGTCTTCAAAACTTGTCTCTGGAGGGTTGTCCTAGGGAAGAGGAGGTTACATCTGCCCTCTTTTCCAAGGAGCAGGTCCTCTGCAAGGTGTTGCCTCTGAACCTCAGGAGCATCGTCAGAGGTTTCCCCACTCCGTCTCCATTTGAGACAAGAGCACCAGCAAAGATTCTCTCTCAGTCAGCTGCTGAAGCTGTCAGATATGTGAGTCAGCTGAATCCCTGCATTGTAAAGAAAGTTCTCTGTCGTAGTGGTGGTTGCATTGACCCAGCAGAGGACTGGGAGCTGCGATTGGGTTCAGTAGATGAAAGTCAACAGGCCCTTTGAGTTCACGTTTAAATGGGGTTGTTTTCATTGCTTTCCCGCACTAATAAGAAGAATGGAATCCCTCCCAGCACATTCTGTGTCTGAAGATGATCAATTTGAGCTGAGAAGTAGGATTAAAACTGATATGCAGAAAAGTCCAAAGGGTAAACTGGAGATTAAGTAATTTTGTTGCCTCATTTTTCATTAGTATAATTGTGTAATTAAAATCAGAGTGATTTTACAACTTACAAAACTGGGCTCCTTGCTACAATTTTGAGTCTGTTAATATGCAGACAAAGCATATAGTTATTTGGCCCAGCATGAGGAAATAACCAGCCCAGTCCTACTACAAACACTCGCTTTGGTGGCAGTCTTACACCAGCACTTAACATGCAGTATAATATATGCTGGGAAATTACACTTTCAAAATTTGTTGTGTAAGATTTCACTGAAATATATTACATGAATTTTCTTGAATTTAGTCACTGGAATATTTGCAAATAAGCCAGTAAAGGATTAATTCTCCCATGTATCTGCAGAAACTGGGAGGGTTTTTTGGTATGAGGTGCAGCATGTCCTACCATTTATCATTTTGGGTTCAGAAAGTGCTTTGTGCTTCTATTCTTTCCTTCTCTGCTTCCCTTCTTCTCTTTAACCCGCAACTTTTGATCTCTACCATTTACTCAGCCACTGCTGTCAGAATAAATCAGAACAGCTGATACTGTTAATTCCAATAATTATTTGTACCCAATTAGTTTTCCGTGAGTTCATATACGCTATATCCAATTGAAAATGGAAAAAGCCTTCCTTTCCTCTGTTCCTCTTAGCGCACTCTCAAGATGGAATGTTGCAGCAAAATATTGTTTCTCGGCTCTGATTAAAAGCATGAGTCACAATTTGTCAGGTCGCGTGGGCTGGAATTGCTCAGACTCTTTGCCGCATCCATTTCAGGATGCGTTATAATGGAGTGTGGAGCTGCTCGAATGAAGTCAGAGCTGGCGAAAAGAGGGAATTTCCTCATTTTTCTGGACAAACATATAGAAGTTACCTCTAGGAGCCTTTGGATAGTTGGTAATAGATGCCATGAGAGAGTCACTGGAGAAGGTGCTGCTTTGAAATGGGTGGCAACAACCGATGCCAACTGCATGTATGAGGTGTTTCATGGGGTTGCAAATAATTAAATAATCTGCTCAAATGGCCTTTGAGCAGATTAGGACAATAATGGTGAATTAAGGTTTTAAATACTGCATGGAATTTGTTCAACACTTACACATAGGCTGAGATTTCATGCAGCATGAAGTTATGCCGAATCCAGTTTCTGCCAAGATCCACAAGGAGTTTTATTAATATTTTGTGTTTTTACAGGAGATGAGTTACTGGCAGCCAAACCTGAGCCCTGTTTTATTGGCACAACAGGCCCCAAATCACACTCTCATACTCAGGGGTGGCAGTTCCCTTATGGCAGCGTATTTATCACTTATCATTAAAATGCGGCATTTGCGGAATCCGTGTGTAATATGTTCCCACTACCCTGTTCAGAACACACATTCAGTTAAAAAATATCCTCACAAAGACCATTTGAGCAAATGACTGGTGAATAATACTGCTTCAAACCAGTGCTGGAAACAAAAGCGCCTTGTGGTAGAGGGAACAATAATGAAAATGGGATGCTGCGTGAGAAAGAAATGCCATTTCTTCCTTCCCTCCTTCCTGATACCAGTATCGCACGTGGAAATTAAACCAAATCCTTATTGTAAGGATGTATTTCCAGGCCTTGTACCGTTATAGACCTTATCTGCTCTGGTTGTTAAGCTGAGCAGTGCGGTATGAAGAGAGATGAACACCCCAGGAGATTCTGCAGGGACAGACCTCGGTGTGCAGTGCAGGGTCTGTCTGGTGCAGTGCGGAAATGGGTATAATCACACAGCTACAAGTTTTCTCAAATTGTTGGCGTGTAACAGAGTCGCTTGGGGCTGTCTGGGCACTCTTTACACTGGCTCTTTTTAAAGTTTTACTGCTCGCCTTTTTTTACCTTAACATCCTTGTGTCTAGTCTCACACTTAAACACACAGAGCTGTGCACATGGATATAATTTTAGCTTCTGTACAGATGGTCACAACTGACATACAGGAAAAAAAAGAGATAATTTGAGACTCGATAAACATGTAAAGCCATGGGAATCCAAAAGCAATAATCATCCTTTTAGGAAGTGCTCAGGACTGGGTTATTACGGTGGCAGATGCTTCATGCATATAAATCAAATATTTACTGATGAGTGAGCTGATTGCTGCTGTGCATATCTTCTAGAAATCAAGACAGCAGGCAAGAAGGAGACACATTAAGGCATGAATGAAGCTAGTAGATACTTCTTTGGTCTGCTCAGGTCTTATAAAGATGCAGTTTGATGGATTTATGACAGTGCATTCTGTTTATCTGAAGGAGGGGAATGCAACCCACTGCTTCGCAAAGACAGATCTGTTCCTGAAAAACAATAGTGTAACAGCTTCTTGATTCCAAAGTGATTTAATTGTGGTGTTCTTTATTATTGGAATGCCTCTCCAGGGTAATTTTCTTTTAATGCTGTGGCACGTACAATACCCTGTTTAAATTTGTCTCAAGTGTGACCTAGATAAGTAATTTCACAAGCCGCTTGTGGAAAGTCCTAAAACCATTTTGTATCAGAGATGTAGTAATTGTAGTTGAAAGCCCTTCCTAACATGGCCTTCCTTTTTTCCCCTTTCTCTAAGTTTGCCTCTTCGTGACATAGCTCTTCATCAATACGTGAGAGTTCACTGATTTTGATTGGTGGACTGGTGTGATGAAGCTGAGATGTCTGAGGAGAACATGCATAGTTGCTGTTGTGGAGGTTCTTGCCCAGGACAGGGCGGAGAGGTTTTTAGATATTTTCTACTGCTTTGGACATGCAGGTGAAGAGTAGCACAGACGCTAAAAGTGAGCAAAGCCGAGCTCAGGCTGGTAAGGATAGAGTCTGGGCAGTATCCTTTGCCAAATCAAAACTTTACCAACAAGCCGTGAGTGGTGGTGATTCCCCTGGGGGTGGTTTGCTCCTTCGTCCTTGCCAGGCACCAGTCAAATGTTATATGAGGGAACCGTTACGGCAATCATTTCACTGACATCCTGCACTGCTGTTGTCTGTCTGGAGTACTTCAATTTATTCTTAAATCCAGCCACGGGTGGCTGAGGTTATGCTAATATACAGTGGAAATGGGGAAACGGGTTAGATGAGACTGTCAACAAGATGTTGCTGAAGTCTGATCAGTGGATCTAATTTAAATGAGAATTGCAGGAATTATCTTAAATGAAGATTTTAGGAATATCACTTGTTCTTCCAGCGCAGGATTTATCCTGAACTACCACTTAGCAGATTTTTAGCTATTGATATCTTCTGGTGTTGCTGGTGAAATGCCACGAGGCAGTGGTGAACGCTAAGGGCAAAGCATAGCTTGTAAACCCTCTGTGCTCCTCCAGCAGTGCTTCGGAAAGTCACTTTGAAAAAAAGCCTTTGTAGACACAGGAGGAAAACTGTGATTTTTGGCTAAAATGCTGCATGCTTTAAAACATCTGTTGAAAGCGTAGCACTGTGAGGATTTGATCTTCAAGTCCGTGGGTTCCTTTTCAGACGACAGCATTGAGAGGGTGGTAAATGAAAGGCAAAGGGGGGCTGTAAATCTTTTGCTAACAGGAAAGATTTTTCTTTCCTGTGATTGTAACTTGCAGTGTTCAGGGTTTCATATGTATTCACGTTCTTTGCAATATCCGTGTTGGTTGGTCTGTTTTGGGGTACTCCTCTGTACAGCACGATAATGAAAAGAGGGAACAGCAGTGCCAACCCCTGTGCAACCTGTGCTGGCAGTGACAATCAAATCCCTCAGCACGTTCCGCCTGGATGGGCATGTGCCTGTGAAACCTTCTGGTCGAAGGAGCTGCCATCTTCTGCTCTTCCAGCAGACAAGGAGGATTTAGTTTCACAGCAGCAGGAGGGGAAGGTATGAGCTGCCTTTGAACCTTTTGCCCTCTGCACCCTGAGGTGCGGCTGCTAGTCACCTGTCTAGGGAAAGCCACCTCAGACCTGCCTTCTGACAAAACGTTCTGCAATACTGTTGCCCTGGCGTGGCAAACCTCTTTGTTTGGGAAGTCTCTGGAGTCTGCACAGCTCCATCCATGTATATGTTTTCTTGCTATGACATTTTTCTCTAATCTTTGTACTTATTATAACCATTACTGGCTTTAAGCGCGGTAAGAATTGATTGTGGCAGAAAGGCTCGTTGCAGCTACAGAGGATGGGGAGCGTATCTTTGCAGTGAAGTGCCTAAACCTACCTGCAGGTCCACAAAAGTCTTGCTTTTGTCTTACAAAGGTACTTTGAGGGGAGGCCTTTCCCCTTTCTAGCAGAAGACAACTTAGGAGAAGGGAGGAAGCCCCAAAGCCCTTAAGGTATTGAAGGCAGTGCAGCCTTTGTCTTTGAAGAACATATTATAAACCTTTGGAGCTGTTTCTCCTACGAAGTAAAGAGCTATTTGTACTGAATAATGATATAGTAGTTTCTTGCCTCTCCTCCTCCCAGAGGAAACCCATGTTATCTTTTTTTTTTTTCCTTCCCCTCTCTGGAGAGTGGCTTACCTGCCCCTGCTTGTCCTACCCTGTGGGAGCTCTCTGTGCAGAAGCAGGAAAGTCTGCAGGGCCCAGGTCTCAGCACAGGTTGCCGAGTTTGCCTGCTATGTTGTTTATAACCCCTGCCTAAGCTGGGGAACCTTCATCTTCGCAAAAGTGAGGTGGGATTTTTCATTTGTGCTGCACCAGTTAGGAGGCTCTTCCAGAGGCTCAGTGCTCTGGTGCTTAGCAGTCTTCCAGCTTCAAAGTTGTGTTCAGGGCCAGTTTATTTCCATTTGCTCTTGCAGCAAGGTTGTTCCTTTAAAGGTGGGTTTTGGGTTTTTTTTGTTTGTTTCCTGGTGTTTAGCTCTGTTAACCACAGAGAACAGTTGCAATCCTTTTAAGCCTTCCTTTTGCACCATTGGAGCAGCTCATCCCTCAGGGTTTGCCCGAGCAAGGACAAGCAGGGAAGACTGCTCTAGCTGTAGAGAGTCCTGTGAAGGCTAATTTATCCCACATCCTCACCTTGCTTTTAGTCACGTTCCTGCTCACATTGCAATTCTCTGTTCTAGTGCCCGTTTTTTCAAAACATTGAAACTGAGACCTTTGTAAGTGCCAAATGTATTTGCTCTACCATGTTTGTGTTGTCTCAGGAAATGGACTCAGGAAGAAAGAGACCACATTAATCAGGCATAATCTACTGTGATAAATAGATGCTACTTTTTATTCTGCTTCCCTTGAATTATTCTCTCCTTTGAGTCCTGGTGCCTGGCACACTGCTGAGATCAGACTACCAAGCTACTAGGCAGACATTTCGCTGAAGATGATGTTCTGGGCTCCCTGATTTCAGAGCAAACTGGTCTTGCATTTCTCAGTATGGTTTTGCATTTTGCTTCTACTTCCACCCATGCCCAATGCATGTTATCCATGGAAAAATAAGGGAAATATTGATTTAATTGGATGTTTTGGGGTGGAGAGGGATCTACATAAGGTCCCAGAGCTAACATTTGTCACTTGGACTGCAGTCTGCTGGAGCTGGTTAGCTGACTAGCCCTGACGTAGCTATCTCTGCTGGCAAAAGCCTGTGAAGCAATCAGAGCTGGCTACCTCAGGAGACAGTGGATGAGGAGAAGGGAAGGAATAAGACTTGGGTGCTCTGGCATCAAAAAGCAGCAGTAGTCTGAAAGAGTAACTGTAGAACTTTCCCTCTGTACAGCAGCTGGGCAGATTTTAACCCCCCAAAACCAAAAAGGGCGGAAATGGAGATCTGGTCTATAAATGACTTCCATGCTCTTTTAAGTTGATAAAATTCAATGGTATATACACAGGTATTCCATGAATAGAATGATAAATTTATTTCCTACCTCCACAAAGAATATTATATGTGCACAATAATTTCTGTCTTCACTCTGTGTGTATCGATTATAGGATCAAATGCAGCACTTTTGTGGTGCAGGGGGCAGCATTGGCCTGTGTAATAAAACGTACTCTGTGTGTGAGACAGACAAACGAAAAACCTCCTGCTTCCACCTCTCAGACATACAAGTAGTGATTAAAACCCTCTTTGAGACAACTCTGGTTTTGTTTTGAATAAGCTTCAGTATTTATTCAGTCCCTTTGCCTCTGAAGATGTAAAGGATGACCTGGAGCAGGAAATGCTGTGAGAAAGTTGTATAGAGACTCCAGGTCCTCAAAACGGTCTGCTTTGACCTCGTTGAATGTTTGCTCATGAAAAACGAAAAGACTAGAAAGCCAGTTCTTCTTTAATCCTCTGGTTAGATATTTCTTTTAAGTAATTAATTCCTTGGACTACTACTTTCATCTCACGTCTTTTGCCAAGACCTTTCATAGGCGAGTATTCAAGCTCTCCTCGTTCTTTTTCCTCAAAGCACTTTATAAAGTTTCTCATCCCTTAACCATCACTCCTCTCTCATACCTGCTTCCTAAACTGTCTTGTATAGCAATACAGGTTTTAAGGTTCTCTAGTGCTGTGGAGGTCATTAAACAGACTTTTAAAAATGCCCCTCAAGGGTGACAGAGCTTTTGCAGAAGTGGCAATGCTCTGATTTTTAAGGAATTTTTAAGGAGCCGTTGCCGTGCCATGGTTTAATTCATAACAAGTGTCATCAGCATGGAAGTGTTCTCATCTTGGTAAGACTCCCAAGTTGAAGAAAGTTTCTGCAAGTTTTCTTAAATTTGCCTCCACAGAAACTGAGCAACTCTGGGTCAAAAAGCGCAGTCCGTGAGAGAGATGTGTGCTTGTCTTGGTGGCACTGGTAGTCGATAGTATTTGACAGAAAGTTTCCTGCCAGTCGCCAGAGCTTTTAATCAAAGCTGTCAGCTCGATGCACTTGACTCCAGGTTTTAAATGAACAGCACCTTTTCCACCAACTTTACCAGTTGTATTTTTTTGTGCTGAGGATTTTACTGGCACTTCTGGAGGGTTTTTTTTTTATTATTTGTTTTTCTTCGATGAGACTTTTTGGAAGAGCAGCATCCCCTGGGTCAGCTGCATCTGTGCTGCTTCCAGACAAGAGAAGCCTAAACTATCTGTAATTACTGGATGAAGCAGAAATCACAGTTTCCCAGCCCCGAGGGACTGGGTGATTGCCTGTAATTAAGGTCCCCAGATTGCCACTCTTTGGCTGGCTTTAACCCTTGCAGCCTTGTCTTCCAGCCCTCCCTTAGTAATGACTCTGCAGCTGTGGCAAGTCAGTTACCATCAAGCCCTAAGATCTAACTGTAGACAGAAAAAAAAAGGTGATAAAATGTTACTTACAAACTACGGTTTGAGAAGTGCACAATCTAGTTTAATAAATTTAGAAAGTGGAATTGCACCAAAAAACCCACCTCCTTCCTAAAGGATCGCGTTCAAACCAAAGCGACTCCAGATGCTTACAGACACATCTCATGTTCACACTGGAATGACAAATGATTGAATTAGGGCTCTTTGGAGCAGATTCACTGACCTTAGGGTCTTATAATGTTCTTGACTAAATGGGACAGAATCATCTACGCTTAGATAAGTGTTTCTTGCTATCAAAAATGCTTAATATTTAGGTGAATATTACTGCTTTTTCAGCAGCCAGAGCTGAATCAGGTACAAGTAATTTTGTTCACTACCATCTATTTTTGTAGTGAAGTAGGACAGTTAATTATGCGATTAGATTGTTTGATTTACTTGCTGATTTTCATGGTTTTTTAATTAACTCTTCATAGACTTAGCACAATGGTTACCTTTCTCAAAATTCAACCTTCTGAAGTTATGTTTTGCTCAGGACAGAGTGCTGTAATTCTGTTTTTCTCTCAAGAATGCATTCAGGTCAGCTGCAATGGCTAAGTATTTCCCAAGCACTCTCTGATATTTCAACATGAAGAATAAATAGGACAAATGCAATTCAGTGGTACAGCCGATCCCCTCCTGAGCACCATGCAAACAAAAATAAAAAACACCAAAAAAAAAAAAAAATTGTTCTGAAGTGAAAATGAGCAAGAACCCTTTTTCCTGCTAGGGTAAATACTGAACAAAACCTGCCCAGCTTATTTTGGCAGTACCAGAATTAGCAGAAATGTCAGTGTTTTACGAAATGTTTGAATATAGTATTAGCATAATATTTTGGAACATGGTACTGTCAGACCAGTGTTTGCCGTAACTGAAGTTCAGAGATCTGGACTCAGACGTGCAATAATGAAGACAAATACTTTGCTGCGATTTTGGTTGGAGGCGTTAGTGGTAAGAATAAAATATATTCTGGATTATTTATGCATAGACAGACATACAAGTGCATTGTAGTACTAATTATAGAACTTGTTATAATGCTTGAAGCTTTCATTCTGTCAAATCAGATTAACTGATGGGAGAAAATGTGTGTTCACACAGCCAATATGTAGGAACAGCAACAGGCAACATTTCCGCACAATTCCAATGCCCCAGGCTACCCCTTCGCCACAGGCTGGCTTTGCTGGTCTTGCTGCGGTCCAGCACAGTCTTCAGAAATGTTGCTATTTGAAATTATCGCTCCTGTTCGCTCGCGCTGAAGTGCCGTTTCTGTCAGACAGGCTGCTGCCTTGGAAGCATTTCTGGATGGGTTTCAGTGAGCCTTTTGAAAGTTAGTGCCATACCTGCTTAGCTCCGGTGAAGTCTGCAAGGAGGGCTCTGAACTTTCCCACTCTTTTCTGGTCTTTGTTTACAAAGCGTAAAAGAAAGGAACTCTAAGTGCCTTTAAGGAAAGTTGGTCTTGGGGAATTTTATCTGAAGGCAGAGCCTAGGTTACAGCCACGTGGTATGTCGGAGGTGGCTCTGTCCATTGCGTTTGACCTCCTGAGATCTCCGAGTTGCTCTTCATCCTTTGCTGTCACTGACAGGGCTGACCCTAGTGTCCTAGAAGGAAGCATGCAAAAGCTGTCTGGGACTGGTATCCTGGCTTCTCTCCTAGGCAAGAGGAGGAGACAAGAAAGCTGCTTCCAGAGCTCAGGAAGGAATCCTCCTGCCCTGGTCAGCAGCTGGGGGAAATCCAGTCTCTCCCTTGGGCTAGACCTTGTTTAAAGGCAGCAGCAATGTCCTGGTTCCCTCTTCCATCTCCTGAGGGACAGCTTGGCTTTTGCTCACCTGAGCTCTCTTCTGCTTTGAGGACATGGCTCATCTGTCAAGAGGTGGCTTGGTGTGGCATCTGTCGAATGACAGTTGTGACAGTCAAACACTTGAAATGGAGTGAAGGAGACAGTGCCGTTCCTCCTTTTTGGCACTGACTATGACTTGTTGCCTCTATGCAGCAACTCTAGCATGAAAGCCGAAGCGGTGCTGCTTGCTCAGCTTATAAACTTTACCCTTTTGGAAGCTACTCTTGCTCACCATGAGGTGAGCCATCAGTTTAGGGACAAGGCAGGCAAGATGATATGTATTCATGGCAGAAAGTAATGGGACAAGTTTGTAACATTTTACAGCCACAGGCGCTGTCCTGGTGTTTCCTATGTTGCTGGTACCTATCACAAAATTAGACCAATGGGACTTAAGCAAGGGAATTCCTAACTTGAGCTCAAACATGGTGATACTGATACCCTATTTCCCCTGTTACCTACTCTGTGCTGTAAAATCAGATGGGTGGAAAGAAAGATGTGTTGTAACTGCTTTGTTCACCACCGAACGGCAGTGACATGTGCACTGCATTAGCTGTTCAGCACTGGGTGTCAGGATCACAGGAAGTAGTACAGGCAGTGAAGAATAACGTCATACTCTGTTGTCACTGCAGGGAGCGTAAGCAGACAGCGTGGCTCAAGCTTGCACAGGCATCTTTGCTCCTGTTGCAAAACTGCTTACTATGACTGCTCACGCAGTTCTTTGTATCAGTCAGAAGAGGTTCCTAGAGCAAACATACTGGTTGTCCTTTGTAATGCACAAGAGGAAAAAGGACCGTCTGGGGAATTACTCATGCTTTTACCCCCTGTAACTTGTCTCCTTTCCTTGAATGTGTCCCAGCTTGACTCAGCTGCTTGCTGGTAGTATCTGAGGATCTCAGTCAATTGCAGGAGCTGGTTAACAATTACAGCAGTGCTATGCCTGGGTAACTCTTTAAGAAATACTTCTAGGAAAGGATTTAAACTCCTTGGAGGGATGGCTGGTACAATTTAGCACCCAGAAATGAGAAGGATAAGAAACCAACATGAAGTCCTTCAGAGACCCTCCCTGGACCTGGCATTGTAGGCCTGTGGTTGCATGTCATCGCAAGGAAGAGGTGACCTTCTTCAAGGCACAGATGACCAGGGTGCTTGAGGTGCCAAGTGTCTGTGGTGCAACAGACCCAGGTAGTAGGTAGGATCCTCATATTGCTTCTTCAGCTGCTGGAAATTCCTCATTACCTCTGATTAGCTATTGGAGTTCTTGTTCTCATGGGATGAAAAAAGAGTTACTGTATTGTAAACTTTTGTTAAAGGAAGGAGACTTTATTTCTAGGCAGTCCCAAATGACTTTTTTTCTAGCCATCTTCTATACAAAACCAAATGGAGAGGTAATACAGACTGAAGAGGAGAGGCTTTTGGTAGTAGCTGCTTTTATTTCGTTGCCACAGTTGGTGCTGCTGTGTGGGATTGCATCTCTCCTACCCCAGCCCCAAACTATGTCACAACACTACATCAAAGGGGGTAAGGAAACCACCTTGTGTCTTCAGCAGCTCTTTCATCAGTGTCACCCCTGCCAGTGTTGAGCAGATGAACTGGTGTTTTTGTCTCCATTTCCTTCAGCCAAGTATCACAACTGTAAAGGTGTTTGCCTTTGGCAGAAGCAGCATCCTCAGACACGCTGCTGAGTCCTTTGTGGCTGCCTTTAGACTTCCCATTTGCTTCCACAGGCTCCAGCACTGCTGCCACTGTTGCCAATGCTCTTTCCTTTCCCAGTTTGTGCTTTCATATCACCTTGTTTCCAGCAAACACAGCGAGCCCTGTCTCTGCCCATAATTCCTACAAATATCATTGCTGTGACATCGTCTTGGTCCAGTCCCCAGTTCCCTCACAGCTGAGTGCAGTGGCATTTTTATTTTCATTCTCCTGATTTGGACCCTGTCTCAGCTTCCTGGCTTTTTATTGTTTTTACAATTAACTATCAAAATGCACAGCCTTTTATTTGGTAGCTTACGATCTCAAAGACTCTTGGAGGTGAAAACGCAATGCAACAACAGGCCATGTGTCACTCAAGGCCAGGCGGATATCTAAGTTCTCCTGTTTCACCCTTGTAACAGGATCCACTCAATACTGGTTTAGTTCTTCAAATCCGTGGAGGTGTCCTAGCCTGGCACAGAATCTCATCGTTCTCTGCCTGCCTGGTATTTCCTTCCTCCCTGCCAGTCTTCACGTCTATGACACTCATAATTTATCTGATATTTCTGCAGTCCACAGTAACTTTCCTTAAATTCTTATTCTCATCTCAATAGAGATTTGCTTTAGATCCAACGGAAAATAATTTTTTTCCTGCTTTCCTTCGTAACTTTTTCTCTTCAGCCATGATTTGTATATTCTTTCTGGCACAATCTGGTGTTTTAGATGCCTTATTTGCATAGTAAATAATAACATGGTGAAGGTGAAAAGTACCTGGTTTCTGCTAATCTTGATTGGCTGATTATTGCTGAGGAAAAGAATGAGTCACTGCTTAAATAGAAAACACATGGGTAAGGTACAGGCATACAGGTTCCACCAGCATCAGATTGTTGTTGACTTATATTTTACTGTTGAGCTGGAGCTGATATGTTTATCGTTTCAAGGGAAAATGTTATTTAAAAAGTGTATGGGTTGTGGTGGGTCAGTAATACATCTTTGTTCCAGTGATGATTCCTGGTAAGAAATGAAACTTGGTGGAGCATGCTCCCAACTAAAGCTGAGCGGGAAAGGTGCAATTCTGTGCCTGTGGCAATAGAATTGAAGGAGGTGTACAGGAAAAAAATGAAAGTGTCAGTGAGGATTTTTGTTCTGCTGGCTGCTTTATGTAACTATGGTAGGTCATGTGTCCATGGGGTGGAATATCTGCCTCTGGTTTTCACATAAAGTGGCGCTTTTTTTAATATTTAGACCCTGTAGGGGTGAGCGAGCTTTGCCTCCTGCAGCAAAATAGAAATCTCAGCACCTCTGTGTCAATTTGAGTGAATACTAAAAGCTGCAAAGTGTTTCCTTAAGTAGGATGAGTTGGTTTTGGACAGTCAGATACCAAATGCATGTTGTGTGCATGTTGGCAAAATGTTGCGGGAATAATGAAGGACGATGATGTCTTGCTCTTACAGTGTCCTCCTCACCAGTAGAACCTGCTGTCCTTCCTGTAGGTATGTGGTAATGCTGTCCTGTATCTCAGATGGAGACACAGATAATGGTTACTTGTCACCCGTGAAACATGTGGCTGAGCTTCTGGGTCTTACTGGTGAATCAGTAAAACCGGGTTATCTTACGGACAAGGTCAAAGGTGCCAGAAAGTTGGTAGAAGTCTTACAACATTAAACTTTAATTCCATATAGGCTGTACTCTTTCTGTCAATACAATAGAACTTTTTTTATGAAGCCGTGTCTGATCTCACTGGAATTAAAACGAACCCTGGCAATTTTTCTGCTTTGAAAAGTTTAAAGATTTGTGGTTTTGTCTCAGAACACTTCCCCCCAGTGAAAACTGCCTTTTGCATTAATGGATGCAAGGCTTCTAGTTTTCCTGTGTATGAAAAGCACTCTTGAGTAAGCAGAAACAAGAGAGTGGTTTGGTAAATTGTTGCACAAAATCAGCAGCATGATTTATGCCCACTGGCACACAACCATCCCAAAGGAGAAACCCCTCTGATTTTGTGAGGATGTATAAATCTGCAATGTTATTTTTTTCCCCATGGGGTAGGAGAACCTCTGTGCAGGTAGGATGGTCTGTTTTCACTTTGCCTGGCTGGATTTTGAAATAGTTAAGTTAGATGGCTAAGAACTGATTTAAGCGCTCTGAACAGGCTTGCTTGATTGGGCTCATTAATGTATTATTCACATTTCCACAAACTTCTCTGAATGTTGGTGTGTGGACTTACACACCAATCGAAGAGTTGGAGTCGGAAATCATCACCAGGGAGTGTATTTGCACCGGAGCCTGTCTTTCCTCACATGGCAGACTCCTCCACTGCAGACTCTGCTTCTCAAGAGGCAACTTTTGCAATACATGGCAAAATGTGTTAGGGCTAGGATAACGTTTTGACGGTCATTTTCCCTCTGCTCTAGTGGCTTCTGCTGAAAGCACCACGTCAATAACCGTTAACTAAAGAGAGGCACGCAGGGCATCTGGCAGAGTGCGAGAGGTGGCTGATCAGGTTGGTGCAGTGAAGGAAATCCCTGTCCTTCCTCCTGCCCAGAGCAGGTATCGAGAGGGATGCCCCACAGCTTTGTCCCTGCTCTGCCTGGGGTCAGTATGGGGCACGCTTGGGGGGGACCAGAGGCATGTGTCCTGTTGCAGAGCTGAGTTTTAACCTCCCCTGTGCAAACCTCTTGTGTTTGATCCACGGGTTCTGTCTGAAGCCTTGTGCGTGATGAATAATGAATTATCCTTTATTTAATGCATTGTTTGCTGTGCTTGTTGGAAGACATAGATATATCTGTGACTAACGTGTTGGGCTTGATCTCCCTTCGGTGTATGGACTTGCCCTGCTGTGTTTTGGAGGGCTTTAGGCAATGGTGCTTTACCGATTCATGCGTTTTAAAAGTGGGCTTTGCCCCAGTTGAAGCCGTACAGCCCGCGCTGCATGTCGCTCTCTCAGGAAAGCAGGCTGCCTGCAATGAGGCAGATGGCTGCCTGCCAGCAGCGAGTCGCTCACTTTCTGTAATTTACCCTTCCTCTTTCTTTTATAAATGGTTTGGCTCAGTTGGGTTTTTAATCGGAGCCAGCCTTTCTCCAATAGCCTGTTCTCCCTCGCGCGCCTGTGTTTGTGTGCGTGTGCGGGAGAGAGGGAGGCAGAGAGAGAAGCCGTGCCTGGGCTATGCTGACAGACGACTTTTTCCTCAGTTGTCAGGTTTTGAGCCTGTCAGCAGCGCTGCTGGTAAGTGGAAAAAAAATTCAATTCCAGGGAGGGGGGAGAGAGGCTGGCGGGGAGCAGCCCAGAGGGTCCCCGTGTGATGTTGAGCAGCCTTGTCAGCAGCACCCAGCCTTGGGACCCATGCGGCTGCTCGACTCCCGGGTTGCCCGTGCAGACAGCTCACTTGTCAGCAAGGGATTTTCCTCCCCTCCTCCCTTGATAAAGATCCCTCAGCTGATATTGGAGATCGTATCCTTGGCTTATTGTGACCATGCGTCGGTTCTGCTCCCGGGTTGCCCGTGCAGACAGCTCACTTGTCAGCAAGGGATTTTCCTCCCCTCCTCCCTTGATAAAGATCCCTCAGCTGATATTGGAGATCGTATCCTTGGCTTATTGTGAAGAAAAAAAAAAAGCAAGGGAAAAGGGAAAAAAAAATTCTGTATGGAGCTGAGGCTCTAATCCCCTCGGTCAGCCTGAGGATGGTGGCTTGCTGGCACAGCTGCCCCCTGCGTCCTACACCTGAGTGCTCTTGGGCTGCCCACGCGGCCCCGTTCGCAGGGAGGGGGAAAAAGTGCTGCCAAAAATGTTGGCCGCTCCCGGGCAGCGTTAAAGGTGGAGCGTGTGCATGAGTGGGGGGCAGCATCCGTCCTCGCCGAGCTTTAACCAACGCGGTAACCTGCAGCTATGGAGTCACCGACTAAGGAAATAGAAGAATTTGAGAGCAACTCTCTGAAATACCTACAGCCAGAGCAAATAGAGAAAATCTGGCTTCGTCTCCGAGGCTTGTAAGTAGTACTTTTTTTTTTTATTATATATCCTTCTGTCTTCCCCCACTGGCAAAATTACTGTGGTTGCACTTTCTTTTTCTTTCCTTGCCGGTACCTTCAAAATCTCTCAGGAGTTTCCACACCTGTTCTCCATAAATACAGTGACTTAATCTTAGCAAAAGATCCATTTGCTTCCTTAAATTGAACTGCTTGTTACCTTGAACAAACATTTTCCAGTGGGAACTAGGACTGTCATTAAGGAGGCATTGTAAGATATAAGCAGTTACTGAGATGCTAATTACTTTAGCTGCTGTACTGGAAAAGTTTTGTTACAGCCTGAATGGTCCTTGATTGGATTCTCTGTTTTCAAAAGAGAAAAAGATTTTTTTTTCCCCCCCGTAAGTGTACACCGTTTCTGGCACTGACATGCTTAATACAGACCAAATAGGCAGAGAAGGCACAATTGGAAAACATTTCTAACAGCATTTGTAATGGCAGCAAATTCACGTTCCACAGATTGGATTGTACTTATTAATTTATACATTAAGCCTGACTTGCCATGAGAAGATGAGACACTGGCTCCTGAGCAAGAAAAAAGTACCTATGCTTAAAGAAGAGCTTGGCACTGCAGAAAAGTAAGAGTTCATAGCCTATAAAGTTTGTGTAACTTAGTTTAGAGTAAATGTCTGGTGTCTTTTTTGGAGTCCCAGTGTGTAAAATACTGTCTACCAGCAATAAGATCCATTACTTGGCAGCAAAGCGTTAATTTGCTCAGAAGTTTTTGGCCAAGGCAAAGAGGAGCATTGTCATGTTAAGCTGCATCCCTCCCTGTGTTTGGAACTGTTTGAGTTGTTTTTTTCTCTTCGGCTTCACATGTTAGTGTTACTAAAATTTCAGGCCTCGAGGAAAAAGAGGGAGGGAAGGGAGCAAGGAGGCTAGAACAGAGCAGAAGCAAGAAAATGTAGAAAGAGTAGCCTAATAACTGAAAACAAATAGATCCAAGTTAAACTTGAGTTGCTCCGTGTGTTATTTTGTGTGAGCAGCAATGGCATATTTTGTAAAGCATATCCAAAACTTCTGTAGGACTCCAGGCAGTCTCGGAGATGTGCATGAATATGTATTTCTTCCAAGGCATCACTCCAGGAAGCCTGTTTTGTGGAGGAACTTAATCAAAGTAGATGACAGCTGTCTTGTAAGCCTTCCAAACAGAACAGCCACACAAAACAAACCCTCTTATTTTCAAGTCTGTGCCATGCTGTAGTATGAGGAGTCCTTGAATTGCTCTCTAATAGGGAGTTTAGGAATGCGCTGATTCGCATTCCACCTGAAGTTCATAAATAATTCTTCAGCAGCATTATAGCCCAGGATCGCTCCTGCTGTTAGTACAAGGTAGCGTCTGCGTATTATACATCAAGCTCCAGTCTCTCGCACCTTTTGGGAATTTGGCAAAACTGTGAGACTTATTCTAGATACGTAATAACCAAACCTCGGTCTGTTTTTCAGTAGAGCCCTCCCTGGCAACATTGGTGAGTGTAACAAAGACAATCTCCTTTCACCTTCTGAATGTCAAGATTTCTTTGCCTACAGAGGAGATAGATTTTCTGTAGAATTCCTGATCAAAACATGAAAACTGAAATGTGTTCTGCTCTAATTAAACACTGTAGAAGATTTTCCATTCCCAGTCATTTTACGGAGGCTTTTAGGGCACGCGCGCACACACACACACAGGAACTGGTTGCAAACTGAGGTTTGGCATCACGTTCCATGGTTTTTCTTGTCCATTTTTATGCATGCCTGTATGTGTAAGAACGATTAGGTGTGCACAGTCATCTTAATTAACTCTTAAATAAGATGCTTCATCCTTGAGAGAACAAATACGACTTGAGAACATGCCTCTCCCTGCTGCCCGTGGTACAGCAACAGCTGTATCACAGAGGCGTCAGGAACAAGGCACACCAGTGTGACCAGAGCAGCATCAACACAGCTGGTGAGAGGAGCACGCTGCTGGGTGAAGCTGCTGGGGGAGTTGTAGTCTGTGGCAGGCAAACACCCAGTAAGCAGTTTATCCTGACGCCACTTTTTAAACAAAAAGGGCTGTGATGGTTTCATCAGTCTCAGATGCTTAGTGTTGGGTTGGACAACTCTGTGGCAGGACTTCACTAGTGGCAATTCCGATACTTCGTCTCCATCTTCCCTCCCCCAGTGCCAGCTGCTGTGTTTACTTGCTATGACTTATTCATCACCTCTTGCAATACCTGGCTTTTCCAAAGGGTGGGGAATGGGGGGTCTTTAATTTTCACCTCAATTCAGCTTGCTTGGTGGAAGGGAATGGAAACCCAAAGGCTATGAAGGGGTGGTTAAGCTGAGGCTCTTTTCAGAGTTCCCTAATGTAACATGTAATGTATTCTGCTTAAGCAAGTCGGGTGAGGGATTTTTAGCTGTGCGCCTGGCACAGTTCTGACCCGCAGGATGGCTGGCCTTAGGAGGTTTGGGCGTGGGGGGGTGTATTTCCAAGGAACAGGGAGTGTGCAAAGGGCAGGGTTTTGTGAGGCAGGGTTTTGTGAGGCAGGATTTTGTGCGTCTGGTGCAACACGAGTCATATGTTGCTGTAAGAGCTGGGCAAGATACTGCATTTGCTTCTGGAGTAGAGTGAAAGGTTTCCCTTCTCTTCTCTTGTGGGTATCTCTCCAAGATGTGGTTTCTTGGTCGGGACAGCCTTGTTGCTTTGTAAGCGCAGCAGTATGAGGTGATGGTCCTTAGGCTGTTTAGAGATTCCTTTTACTCTTTAAGAATGAGGTAAAATACTAATGCAGTAGCAATACTGAAATGTTTTTACTTGGCATATACACATTCATGGCTTAATGATTCTATGCAGTAATTCATAAGAGAATCAAGTGGACCTGTAGTGTTTTCACAGGTTTAAGAGAATGCAATAAATTTCCTCACTGGGCAGTAAGTCATCTGTGGCAAAATATTTGGGTGTCTCGAACCAAGGATCTATGAAATAAGTGTCAGCTTTTACACGTGATCTATTAGATAGTCATTAAGGTTTAATCACAGCTTAGAAAAGAAACTTTTAGTGGTTTATTGTTAATGAACTTTCAGGAAGTGTTTCTGAATAAGCTGTTTCCTGGGAAAATGTTCCATTAGAGATATACGAAACTCCCTGGGGAAATTCTTGAAAGCTGAGAACTGGTACTTTTGCGCTTTTTTCTTACGTCATGCCAGAATGTCAGGGAGAGGTTTACTCCACATTTCTCCTTGCAGGAACTCACTCCAGCACGCAGCAAAACGGCTGCGTGCATCAGACATGCAGCCATCAGGGTCCTGCCTTCCCTGGGAACGAACGCACCAGTTTTCCTTGCAGCAAGGACCTCCCAGAAAGAGACCTGCTTCTGAGTTTCGTTGTCATCATAAATGAATCAGACAGGAGCAGCTTCACATCCTACAGGGATATCTCAGAGGGGGCTTTCACTCTTGGCTGCCAGAGGGCTGCCTGCCTCCCAGGAGTGCCTCCCCACCACCCCATGCCTCCCTATCCCCACAGGCACACACATGTTCCCACTCCCTGATGGGGATATTCCCTGATGGGCTGTCAGCTCCCTCTGCACACCACTGGTGTGTACAGGAGCTCCTGCTGAGCCTGTGTTTAATTCAGGAGTGGATGTCCTCAGTTCCTCGGCTGCTGCTGGGCTGTAGGGTTGTCCGTTAGTTTCCTCAGGTGGGGTCTGCCAAGCAGTGGTCACCCTTGAAGGCTGACAAGCTGAACCTGCAAGAAACTGTAATTTTAAGGATGTGTTCATTGTTTGCTCCTGGCTTTGCAATAGCTGCTGCTGCAGAAAAAGGCTTTTGGGTCTCTTGCTCTGTTCCGTTTTCCTTGCTCCATGGGCCCTGTCCAGAAGACAGTCTTTTAGTCAGACTTCTCTAATTCGGCTCTGGGCTTGGACACTGTATACACAGGAGTTACATATGAGTCTGCCCTCCACTCTCCTAAGACTGCTGATAACTCACTCTGTTAAGCTCAGGACCTTCAGCTCTGCAAAACTTGCCGGTAAGATTAGGTGGGACCCATCACAACTGTTAGCAGCAGAGCTTGACCTGATTTCAAGATAGGGTTGCTTTTCAATGTGACAGTTTCTCTAGGGAGGTATGAGCAGTGGTGGCTGTGCTGGTGTGTTCTTGTTTTAGCACTTGGAACGGTAGCTGTGGGACTGTGAACTCCCATCTGCTAGTTGGGACTCTGAAAGCTCTGTGACGTGGCTTCAGTTACCTCCCTGTTTCTCAAGAACAGAGAAGTCCTTTTCAACACTTTGGTTTAGGTGTCGTGTCTGATGGCATTGAAGAACGTGGAGGCAGGTATCTCAAGAGCTTTGCTAGTTCCGGTAGAGATGTGCTAGTTCACAGCAGCCAAAGACTCAGCTTGGAGATATTTTCAGTGTGATTTTGGTGGCTTTTATCTGGAAAAAGAAAACCTTGGTGTCTAGCTATTGCAGTAGTACCAGCATCACTGGCATCTGCTGGTGCCCCTGCTGCAATGCTTTAAGCATTGCAGGAGAGGAGAGAAAATGGACTTGAACCTTCTTCCCAGTAGCTGGGATTGTAACGTTAAATTGCTAAATGCATAATAAATCCCTTAATTCTCAGTGTAATACTTCCTTGTGCCGCCGAAGATGACACTACCAACAGCAGCAATCTCCGAACTGTGACTTGAATGGGATGTTTGACCTTGGACTCTCCTACTCAAACCTGTCGATGTAGAATTGGTCTAAGAAATCTGATGGTAAAGCAGACAGAAACGTGTAAATCAGGGGTTTTGGAAACGTAATGGTTTTGCTGAAGATCTGGGACAGTATTTCAGCACTTAAGGTATATCCTCAGCTTCCTCTGCAGAGCACTGTGCATCCTATTGACAGTGAGGAGGTCCCAATGCAAACATCTGTGTAAGATACAGGTTTGTTCTTGAAGTAAACAGTTAAGCAGCAACTGATTTCGATGGGAAAACATTGGAGCCTTGGTGACAAGACGATCTGGCAAGCATTGAGAGTGCCACCGCTCAGTTTTCCTGTCTTATCCGTATGTGCTCTATGATATTTTTGGGTTTCCTTAGTATAAAAATGTCGCATACAGAACAGCTGGTTCTGCCAATGTCCATATCCTGATCTGCTTTGTTTTCATTTACGTGGCCGTTGTAAACAGGAAACAGAGACCTCCCTCAGTTCCAGAGGCACACTCTATGCAGTGGGCTTCGTCCCCAAATGTTTTAGCTGGCAGCAGATAATAGAGGTTAAAAAAGCCTCTCAGAAAGCACCACTTTGTTAGGAAATGTGTGAATTACTTTTCAAGTGGAAAATATGAATATGCTAACTTGTTTCTGGAAGTGAGAGGGGCACTCGGGCTGTCTTTGGTCTTGGTTTCAGTCCTTGTGAACCTCCTGAGGGTCTGCGTTTAAACCAAAGCCCCAATCACCCTAGGAGCAGAACTGAGTTGCCGTCAACCGAATTTAAAGACAGCTGTTGCCACCCTGTTTCTCATTTGGCTTTCCTAATGAGCAAAGGTTGGGATTAGTTGTCAGAGAACTGTGTCAGGAAACTTCTCTGTAGGTCCTCTAGGTCCTAGGAATTTCACTTTTAGGTTACCATGATTACTAGAAGGACTGAGAAAGTCTCACTGGTTAGCAAATGGGTGCTGGGTACGTACTGGAGCGGTAGCACTCCAGCATGGACCAAACATTCTTAGGTGAGCTCCTCTGCGGATGTGAACGACTCAACGAGTTTTTGTCAGGATCCGGTTGATATTTTTCTCCCCAGAGTGTGAAGGGATGAGTTTTAACATTAGACTAACCTGTAACAGCTTGTTTTATCCTGCCTGCAGTATAGTACTTGAAGGAGCAAGGGGAACAGAAGTGCTGCCAGCTGCGAATCTCATGCCTGACAAATAAACAGAGGACAGAATATATTCTAATAAACAGCAGAACAGCATCTTCAGAAGAAGTTAATTAAAAAGTTAGGTCTTTGGATGTGTAGTAATTCGGTAAACTGATAGATCTTGCCACAGTCCTCCCGTTACTTTGTTCCACCCAGTGACTTTTATTTGAATCTTAAATCAATAAATGAGTCCTGTAGGTAACGAGAGAGAGAGAGAGAGAGAGAAGACTTCATGTTTAATACTAAAATGTTGACTAAGAAATAATACACACTCTCTAGTTTTTGCCGTAATCATAAAAAAGCTTGTTTTCTTCTGGGGGTAGTACCAATGAATCATACCTGCAGCCCAGAAAGCAATTATTTATTTCAGCAGTCATAAAAAGACCACAGTCTGTCGTAGAAGAAATTAAATTCAGTGCTTTCCAAATATCACTGCTATAAAGCTTGCAATCCCGCACTGGAAACAAGGATACGGAAAACGTTACTTTGGGGAAGATGAGTTTAAACCTCGGGTCAAAGGGAAGTGGAGTCTTTTTTTGGAATTCCTTTTTAAAACTGTCTCAGTGGGATAGGAGTACACACAGGAAGAAATAAAACCCAATGGAAGACAAGACTGAAAAATCCTCTGCGTGTGTGTGCGCGTATTTGAAAGGCCATGAGGCCAGCTCATCTTCTAATCTGCCAGCTTTTGGTGGATTCAAACACTATATTAAACCCAACTCAGCCCTTTGAAAGGATTTTTATTTAGTGTGTTTCTTTTTCTTCCTGCAATTCATGCGAGATTTTCCAGTTCTATTCTCTCATCTCGTTCCATCAAAAAATCACTTCAGCCCCTTCAAAATACTAGAAACAGTCTGAGTCTGGTCGTGACTGGTCGATGACGTCAGATTGAGGTTCACACATTAGGGCTGACCCATTAAAACGCTATAGCAGCTGTGAACCGTTCCTCTACAGATGCGAATTGCTCTCAAAACACCGGGGATTTGGATAAAGCAGAGGTTTTCTACAAGGGCTTGTGTGGATTCATAAGGATGTTTTTGATCTCCTGAACCGTGCTGTAAATGCTGGAAAGAAAAACCTAATTTATACCAGTGTGATTGTGGGGGCGAAGTTAGAATCCCGTTCCTGGTCGTTGAAGCATTTTTTTGTTTGTTTTCTTTGAAAAGTTGGGTTTTCCAAGTGATAGATGGCTTGAGAAAAGTCATTTAGCCCCGTGACAGTGCAAAATTTTCTCTGACAGTGTTAAGCCCGATTTTGTGCTTAACTTTGAATTGTAGCTGAATTGTCCTTTTGCCAGCAGACTCAGTACTGCTCCAGGCCTCTGCCAAAATTTGGCTGCAGTCGTCTTGGATATTTGAAAAGCAAATTCATTTGGGGAGGTCCTCCACACCTAGCAATTGGTGACACTGGGTGGGGAAGTCCGTGTGAGCTCAGGCATGCAGCGGGAGAGGATCGTCATCATCTTTCTTGGAGAGAGAGAGAGATGTAGGAGGCAATTTAGTTATTAAGATGCATATAGACATGTATGATAAGTTCTGTGCTCTTCTTCCATATCTGCCAAGCTGTGGACTCATTTAGTTATTAAAGTGACACTTTGAATGGCTATTAGTAGGTCTGCGTCATCACTTCGGCAGTGATTTCTTACACTCCTAAAGACAGATACTATTTGAGCGCTAAACTCCTAGCCAAGACAGAAAGTTGCACAATATCCATCTGTAGCACGAATCCTGGCTTGGTGCAAATCTCACTTCAACACCAAGATTAGCACAAATTAAACATAAGCTCTGTGCAGTTTTTAACAGCTAAAGACTGTACAGAGCCTTTGAGCTACAGCTGTGGCATGTGAGGAGTCCCCGCAGAACTCATGGCATAAGCCACCGAAAGGC
>NW_010389963.1:15619-70913 GCF_000710305.1 Buceros rhinoceros silvestris | reverse complement strand
AGCCACAGCAAGTGTCCAAGGGCAAAGCAGCCGAAGTCGAGCACAAACCCCCTTGCAAGGCTGAGCAATTCAGATGGTTGCTGTAAATGATGCTCAGATCGCACTTCCTCCCCTGCCTCCTGTGGAGCAGCTGGTTTTCTAGGATTCACTAGCAGTAAGCAGTTACTGGTGTCTGCTAAGCAAAGAGCCTGAACGCACAATTTAAATATGCTCCTATACACACACTGACGCAGCAGGGACAGTTACAGTCAGATGGGAGAACTCTCTTTTTTCAGACTTGCTTGAAAAGCGAAAGGAGAGGAACCTGTGGGGGTTGTGGCTGGGAGGGGAGAACTGGGAGATCATCCACGGGAGAGCATACTGACTCATGAAAAGGGTGCAGAGGAGAACCAGAGAGAGTTTTTAAAAAAACCCAGAATTTGGGGGGGGGGTGGGTGGGAAGAGATAGTCCTGTGAGTTCTTCAGGTCCCAAAGTGTAAGCTTCAGTTAGATTTATTTACTTCCAAATTAAAATAGCTCCTAGCACAGCATATACTGCAAGTGATTTAGGAGTTTGAGTTTTGCCGAAAATCACAGAGACAAGGGCTGCCTTTAAAGGGGTTTGAAAATGCTGCCCAATCTATAGCGCAGTGTTTTTTGCCTCACCCTAGTTCTAACAGGAGACTCTGAAGGAAAGCCTGGCTGCTGCAAGAACACCTCTGGTTTTAAATGCTGCACAAATCACTGCCTCTGCGTCACCTCCCGAGCACACCTTCGTGCAGCTGAATGAGAATCTCTTCTTCAGGCGGCCATTGCTTTGTTTCTTTAGAGGATGGGGGAACTTTTTGTGGTATCTTGGCCATATTCTTACTGTAACAGCAGTCAAAACTCTCCGCCCCAGTGTTCCCGTTACCTGGGCAGCCATCTTTCCTTTCCCTCTTTGCACTGGTGGTGCAGGTGCAGACAGCCGACGGGTTTGGATGCAGTTTAATTGGGTGTATAGATGAAGTCATTTATGTCGTACAGAGAGTGTCTTTAAAGTGCTTTGTAGAGAAGGGCTTTTGTGTAAGTGCTCAGCGATCTCTAGACCTGTTTCTAATTAGCTCGACTGCAGTGAAGATATCTTCTTGCAAATGGAGAAGAATGAAATTCCCGAGTTATGCAAATTTGCTGAATAACTTGGAGAAAATTATCATAATGGTCCCATGTAGCCTGACAATCTCTGAAACATCAAATTGCATTTTGAATTACCTAGCTTCCTTATGGAGGTAGATCTGCTCCTCTTTTCCGGGCCAGAGGCAGGGGACTTGGCTCCTCCCTTAGAGCAGTCAAACTTTTGAAGTCACTGTCACAGCTGTGGCACCTGGTATGTGGAAGGGACAGGACTTGCTTGTTTAAATATGTCTTTATATCTGAGGCTTCTGAAGACACCCCGTCCCGCCCCCCATGGTTGCTGAGGCATCTACATGCTTGGAAGACAGCTGGTGACGGCATGGGGTAGGGCCTTAAGGAGGGGAAATCTCGCACAGCCTCCTCCATGCTCTGTAAGCATGCTCGATGCCTGTTCCCATCCACCCACCCATCCATCCCAGTTCCCTCTCCCAAAGTTTCCCCCTCGCGTGGTGAGGAATTCCCACGCTGAGACTGCAGGGCAGCGTTCCCGAGCTGCAGAAGGTGGCTTTGCCGCCTCTCTCCCTCTCCTCCTTCCCTCTGCCCTCACGCCTAATTCGGTGGAGCCAGCTGTGTCTGGGGGCGGAGGAAGGAAAGACAGTGAACGTTCTTTACTCTCTGCGGGGAATAATGTTGTCATGATACTGAAGCGGTGTTGACAGAGTTGCAGGCAGCCCACTGGAGGTGCTTGCGCTGGCTATGCCAGAAGCCCGTCATTCAGATGACTTCACTCTGTAACATCCCTGCTCCTGGAGAGGGCTGGGAAGCCCAGAAAAAGAGCATTGGCTCTTCAAGAGAAGTTTAAACGTTGTTTTTTCCTAAGACTGACTTGGTACATGAAGTCGTGTTGCTCAAAGGCTTGAATAATTTACAAACTACCAGCGTGCTGAAGGAGGGGGTGGTTGGGAGGTGGGGATGGGGAAATGAACCTTCTTTTGGAAAGGGAACACTGCATCTTTGTGCAGCGGTTTTTTCTCCCCACGTTTAGGCTTGTTCAACAGTAATCCGAGTGTTTCAGGCTGTAACCCAGAGTCAGGAGAGGGCCTGGCACAAACCCACGAGATTTAAAATTCTGCGTCACACCAGCTGTCCACTAGCAGACAGCGGGAGTGGGTTGTGTTTGGGGGGAGGAAGGTTGGAGCGGGAAGCAATAACAAGCAACAGTCTGATAGATTTACTAGAGCTTAGGGCAAGATGCAGATTTGTTTAGTGACTTCACGCACACGGCTGGTCTGCACCGATGTAATTCCAGTCTGTGTTTCCTGTCTTGATATTTAATCCAGGGTATGAAGAATGATTTCCCCCTCCCTCTCCATTGTCATACATGCTGTAACTAAGCGCAGAGGCACCCTGCATGAAACAAACTGGACAGCTGCCTGTTTGGCTCCTGCAGAATCTGAACATGTTCATTTTACATGGTAGCAGCGATTAAAATAAGTTTTTAATCTGTACACACTTGTTCCTCTCAGCTTTCTACTGCTGGGGCAGTGAACTTCCTGCTAAATGATACTACGTGCTTCCAGTGTACACGATACCTCGCTATTGGCCCTGTGTGTGCTCTGCAAAATTCGTCTTTGCCTTATTCCAAGGGGAACCATTCCCTTATCCGCTCCTTGTTGGTATGACTCTTTTTCCAGGCTCCTAGGAAAATGAGCAGGATACAACTAAAGAACAGGAAAGGTTGTGTGTACGCTCCCTTTTTTGATACATTGTCCTAGGAAGGAAGCAGCATCCCACTCGTGGAGGTCGGTGCTGCTGTGCAAACACAGTGGGAAGTGCATCTATGCTCCAAGCAGTGGGGAGGTGTTCGTTCCCCTCGGCCCCTCCGATCCCACTGTGCACTAAATGCCACAATCTCTTCTAGTGGGAGAGGCTACAGAACAGGCATGTTGAAGTACCACCCATCCTGTACTTTGCAGGTCATCACCTTTACTAATTTCAGAGCCAAATGTTCCATAAGTCATCTGGGGCGGCCAGCTAGAAAGCAACACTGGGTCAGACCGAGTCTCTGTCCATTTTTCAAACAGTGGTGATTCCACAATCCAGGCCTTTTTTTTTTTTCTTTAAGCATCAATACTGAGAACTACAGAACTACTCTATGTTCTTTTCAGACCTCAGGACTTTATTTCCCCGAAATGTACTTGCTTGTAACTGGATTTTTATGAGCACACACTTTTCTTGAGAATGTGATGTGAGTGAATCACAGGAAAATTTGCTTGTTGTGTACTAAGAAAAAGCAGAATGAGCCATAGATCATATTCTTTTCAAAGGGTTAGATTTTCAGAAACAGATCCATTTTACTTGTTACTGCATATTTTTCTTTAGCTAAATCCACAGCAACTGCAATGGCAGTGCTTTTGGTTTTGTTTGGTTTTAGTTTCGCATGGTTTTGTTTTTGTTACATGAGGAGTGATGGAAAACTTGAGTAAATATAAAGGAAGAACCTCAAGATTTCAGTAATTATAGTGTCTTTGTACAAAATCTACATGGATAAAATAATATTTTTAGAATTTTTTAGAACAGCATTTGCTGACTTGTTTTGTAGTTAAGATGCCAACACATTAAAGTCCCAGTCCCACCTATTGCCCAGTACAGAGCAGTTCCAGTACTGATTTTGAGCTTGCCTTTCTGATTTGGCCTTACTGAAAACCTGGCTTGGTGACGAAACTGGAGCTTTCAGCTGTCCCCACAGGGTTCCTAGTGCTCCCTGCCGATCCTTGTACCTCAGGCTGTCTTGTTCAAAACCTTCCTGTACATACAGTGTTCAATGCTGATCATTGAATTAAACTTTTCCTAGGCTGCTTTTTCTCCTCACTTGATGTGTGTGTCCTGTGCCACACACAAAAGAGACGCAGCAATTACCTCACCTCTTCTGCTACCTGTTGTTGAAATGAAGCTGAACAAAATCATGGCAGTTGATTGTAGGTCATCTCTGTTAGCTGAAAGTAAAGTATCTTTAATTAATACTCCTCTCATACCACTGCTTAAATAGAAGTGTTAGACCTGTGAAGGGTCCTGCCCAGGGTCAGTAGGTGGCTGCTTTTACGCAGATGAGATGAAGCCATGGGTCGAGTTTGTAGTGCCAAGTAGGTCAAGTCAGTTGTAACCTCCTTCTCTGCAGGAGCAGATCTTGAGACCAACTCCCTTCTCACCATCCCTTTCCCCCACTCCTCTTTCCCCCACTCCTCTTTCCCCCTGCCCATACTTGAGTCCCTGCTTTGCTGGGGAATTGGTGCCCAGTACTCTGGCTGTGTGAACAGTGAAGGAATTCGGACTGGAGTGCAGCTTGAGATCATCAGCTCTCATGAGAGCATGTAGCATAATAGTGTTGTTGACATCAGTCTGCTCAGATCATATCCCTAACAGCCGTCTGTAACACCTCTAGGCTGTGGGTGGAGAAGGGATTGCAGCTAACTTGAGCTTGTACTGCCTGTTCCATGACAGAGGAGGATCTAAACACATTGGCTCTCCAGCTACGCTTCGTGCAGACTCAGCAAACATAGACCCCAAACGACCAAATGGGAAACTGGTTGTTTAAACCATGTCTAAGAGCCTTGTTGTGGCAAAAGGTCACGCAAAGCAGAGGCAACGCAAGAGACACGGATTGATCATTTGTATGTCTTAATGATTGCAATCCATTTTGGAGGTGAAGCTGTAAGTTTCTTTTGTGCCTGGTTGTTTAGAAAACTCAGCAGCTAGTCTGGTGAAATCCAGTGGTCAGCTGGATCAGCTGAAATTTATCAAAATAGCATTTTCCTTGGGCAGAATCAGTGAGGATGTTTTCTGACCTTGAATTCTTTACGTACATTATTTACTGATTGTGAGTGGAGCACAAGCTTCATTTGCACTTGGTAGCAGTACTTCTTGTTTCCAAGATATGGATGATTTCCCCTCCTTTTTTGGCCGTAAATCTGTTGTGCCTCTCAACTGTCTTATCTCTATTTCTACTGAAATCATCCAAAGTGTTTCAGGATGTGAACATTTCTCATCTTCATGTGCCTGCACCACACCTGCTCATGCTTCAGAGCACGCAGACTCTTCTAACCCACTAAAGTGAGACAACTGCCTGCCCCATCATCTTGTGGTTTCACTATCCCCATGTAGTTCCAATTTAAAATGACTCCTCTTGATTTTTTAAAATTCTAGCATAAATCCTCCATCGAACTTCAAGTACCAGCTGAAAATTTTCCTTCTTTCCTTATCCAGCTCTTACCATTTCTTCTTTTCTGCTGTCACTAGTTTCTTTGATCATGTTGTTTTGAATCTAGCACAGTATTCTGGTAAACAACAAATTTGAAAGAAAAAACATTACTTTTTCAAAAAAATTATTGACTAGAGAGCGAGTAAAGCAAGAAAGCTGGTCCTCCTGTTTCAATGAAGGAATTAAAAAGCCAGCAGGAGTTGATGGCATCATACCCTTTGAAGTCTGGTGATCTCAGTGTATTCCTGAGTTCTGGTCAGCGCTCCCATGGGATCCTGAGCTTTTTCAGATGCCGGTCCATAGTCTGTGCGGTGACACTGGCTTTTTGTGAATTGATTTGTACATGGTTATTACTGTAGGCTTTGATAACGTAACGTGAGTGCATCACTAATTCTGTGTGAATGACGATTAATCGGTAATACACTATGTGATTCAGAATATCGAGTTGCCAGGGGAGAATTTAAATTTAAATGATCCCATCAGCCAGAAAATCCAGTGTGATCTGAGCCGCCAGCCACCTCTCCCTGGGAGTGATGCATAGGGGGATGGCGGCTACCGCCAGCATGAACAGCCACGCCACCATGGTATGGCCATATCGTGATACGTTGCCGTGATACTGGCTTTGGGAGCTGGGAATGCTCATAATCCTCCTGCCCAGACATGGCCATCGAGGGGAACTCTAAGGGATTCTGGACTGATGAGCTGGAAGGATTTGGGAAGAAAAGCAATAAACAGGAACTGTGGTCAGCTCTTACAGCAAAAGGGAGGGGATTCAGTAAAACAATAGATTCACTGATGGGTGACAAAAGAGCAGGAAGAATCTTCCAGATTTGACCTACAGACAGACTTTGTTTCTCTTTTACCAAGTTTTAGTGCTTATCTCACTTTTTCTTTACTAAACTACAAAATAGGCATTTAGTGGTGTTTTCTTAACACCTATTCTAACATCAGAAGTCCAGCTCCAGCAGGAAAGGAAAGCAAAAGACCTGCAAGTATGTGCATGTTTCAAGGTGGATGTTTCATCATAGTGTGGTGGCTTTTTCCCTCTGCGCTTCAGAAGAAGCTGCTGAGAGGAGGCCTGCGGGGAAGCAGAGATGAATAACCCTGGCTTGTGTGAGCTACCTATGTGGTAGGACTTCAGTACGGAGGACAGACGTTATTGGGTGCTTTTGTTAATGGCTGATTAAGCTCCCACTCACAACTTAATCATGCTAATTATGAAGCTTCTAAATATAGAAGAGGAAAAGTCCTCCTTTCTCCTCGAGCCTATGAGTAACTAATTTTAAATAGTTGCTGGTGGCAGCTGTTTTCTTTAACAAGTGTGGTTCCTCTGAGGAAGTAGCTTTTGTAAAATGTTCCTCTTCAGGCAGGAGTTTGCCTTTTCTGCGTGTAGCTCCCCTTGTGTTTACCAATACCAGTGACAAAAATAAGGGTAGGGCAGGCAACCTCTGTGAGCAGTGTTAGGTCCAGGCCTGTGCATTGTCAGCTGGTGGTACAAAGGGGTGAGAACAGGCCACCAAGTTTCAAAGACTTCAAAAGGTCTACCTGGTTCGCTAAACTGCTTTGACCAGGTGTGTGTGCCCTCAGAACCCATCGCAACAGCTAAGCTCACCAAAATGCGTTGGATTAGAGCCACTGTGAGTTCAAATTCTGAGCTTCAACCTGAAAATGAGTCACTTCATCTCAGCAGGCAAAGGCCATGCTTGTGGCTCTTGGCATTCTGGAGCTGGGAAGCATTAACTCACTGCAGAGTGTCACCTGCACTCACCTGTGTGTACCTCAGGTTCTCAACCCCACGTCCATCGGCTGCTGGACTCAGGCTGATCACTGCACTGAGGTAACCGTTAGGCTCTTGCAGCACTGTGTGAGCAGAGCATGGTGCTCAGTAACTTTCAGATCTAGCATAAATTTTCAGGGATGAAGTTAGGCAAAGATCCTCCCATTACTTCTGCAGCATCCACAGTTTTACTCCATGTAGTGAAAAGATGCCATTAATACCAAACCTGGTAGAATCAACACGGAATAACTTAACCAAGCCACTATTATGAGGAAAATAAGTGATTTAGGTAGTTCTTTGGAGGCTGTGTAGGAGAGAAAGAGCAATTCATCTATCTAGTTGATATTCTGAGTTGTATGATATGGGGCCAAAACAGAGCAGCTGGTACATTTACTTAATTCCCCCAAACCCTCTGCCCTCATTCCTCTCTGCACCTACTCAGCTGCATTGTCAGATCTCTCAGAAGAGTAAGGCCTGAGTATGTCATTAGCAAACTCAGACACAGTTTTTGTGTGTTTCTATTAAATTCTCTTCATCTCCAGGTTTCTAGATGCACAGAAAGGTTGGGAGCTTTTTGCAACAGCTTGAAAATAGTGTTCATTGGGCTGCATTGCCCACTGTCACAAACTGATGTGCAAAACCTCATATAGCTAAAGCCACAACCCTGAGGAGTTAAAAAATAAATGGAAAAGGGTCTGAATTGGAAATAAAGGAAGAAAGTTATTTGCCTGAGGGTGCGCCAGAATGAAATGCCAGAGGTAGAAGCGTAAACCTGGGAACAGATACTTAGCCTTGAAGAAGCTGACGGCATCGAAGCAAAGAGAGAAATGTCGCATGTCTCCATTTCAGTGGGAGTGTCCACATAGCTGTAGCTGCACCATACTGATGCTTAAATACCTTCAAAAGTCTGTCCTCGTTTTATGTTGAGCCGGTATATTGTGTTGTTCGTCTGGCCACGCAAAGGATTCTCATCCGCGGTAGAGCAGATACTGAAATAGTGGGTTCAGCCCTTGTTGATTTCATCCTCAGTCAAAAATTTCATCCTGCCCACCACATTGGTTAGTTTTGATTGTTAGAAAATACCCTTTTTAAAAATTCTTACTGGCTTTATTTTCATTAGGCTCCACCAGCCTCTTGTGTACATATTAGGACTGGCTCAGTTCTTACTATGCTCATGCAGGTGTAATTCCAGGAAGTTCAGTGAAGTTATTCCTAATTTACACTGGTAATGTAGGGCCTAACTAGTGTGAGTCACCTGCTAGTTCTCTTCAGCACAGAAAAAAATAATCTGCCTTGTTCTAATGTATTTTTTAATATAAACTAAATGTAGACCTATGAGTAATACATTCCACAGCAGGTAACGGGAGTTGAATGGATGTGGCAGTTCTAGCATGGCATGTGTGTAGCGAGAAGAGAGACTGTGTTCGTGCAGGTTTGGTGATAAAAATAAGCATCTTGCAGGCACAAGCACAGGATAGCCCACGTGTGGGGAGTTGGTAACACCACCTCCTTGAGGTCTCTCTCATTCTGTTTCTCCTGGGAAAGAGGGATAGCTTGGGTTTGTTCAGAAAATCCCATGTCCCTTGAGCTTGACTGAAAGATGTGTCAGTTCCCAGATGTATTCCAGAGCATCTGCTAAAGGCAATTTAGCAGCTAGTTCCTCTCTGCACTGACTCCTCCTGGGAATATAAACCAGGGTAGTTTGTCCCACATCTTCAAAATAAACAACTGAACAAAAACCCACAAAAAACCTCCCAACCAAATGAACCAAAGCAAACCCAAATCCCTACCCTCTGGTTTCCTCTTGATAATTCATACATGGCTGCTCACTGCAGCCAGCTGCTGATGCTGGCTGGGGTATTGAAAGAGGCATTTTCTCCTTTTCAATGGTCCCATTTAATGGGAGGCCAGAGTAACTGGTGGATTGTAAGCGTAAAGCAGGTAGGTGTTCACACTGTGTTTCCAAAAGCAAACTGAAGGCTGTCTGTGGAAATGGCTTTATGTTACCAGCACCATCTTTTCATAGTGTTGGTGAGTAGCATTGTTAGACCTTGCTTCAGAACTGCTGGAAGTGCAGGCACACAGGCTTTTTTTTAGCTGGATACCACAATCTGCTAGCGGTGTGTGTGCAGGCAGTGGTAATCCTGAATCTCTGAACAATGCTTCCTTTAGTTATGTTCTCTTCCACTGTAACATGCAAATTTGGCACCGGCAAATGCGGCCACTAGCGTGGTACCTGTAAACCCTGACTGTAACTGGACTGCAGGTGTGGAAACAATGTGCAACAACAATAAAATACTGTACGTATGTTTTTTAAAGCTCCTTTGATTAGGCAAATGCTTTTTTCCTGGTGCTGTCATCTGTGATAATACAGTTTTCTAATGCAGTAAAAATAGTCTTGTGTGAAAGGAGCATCAGAGGTGTAACTACTCAGAAAAGTGATGTTATTACTCAAATGCAAAGGGCACCCTAAGGCTGGGTCAGCTTTTCAAAATATGCGAGGCAATTTTAGCTGATCAGGAGTTAATGAATGGTACCTGCTCAGATGTGAAGGCTGGCTGAAAGAGAAACACTTTTTAAGATTTTATGAAAGTGACAAACCAGTAAGGGGAAAAATAGTTCTGATGGTGCTGGAATGCACCACAAGACACTTTCAGGGCGAAGAATTAACTTGTAAATAACTTTATTTGGAAATTTATAAATTTATATATCAGAAATAAAAATTAAAACAAATTTTGATTTCTTGGGAGTAATATATTTTGAACAGCCTACGTTGGAATGGCCGACCAGGTGGGGTTATTTCAGCATTTTTGGTTTTGCAAGAAAATTTAATGAAGTTCTATATTTGTCTGAATACAAACTTCTGAATCTAAACTCTTCAAAATGAAATTTCTACTTTTCACCCTTCTGAAATTAAAATGAAAAATTCTGTTAGAATTAGACATGGCCGAGGAGGCTTCTGCTGATGTGCGCCAGCATCCAGAATGCCAGTGAGCAGGAATCCTGACACTGCTGTGAATGTTTGCTCTTCTACTCCTGTGCATCTATTCAAGTTTAAGCAAGCAATTCTTCACACAGGAAAGTGTAAATGAAGTATGTTTAAATCCTTTTAAAGTAAATATGTAGGATTTTTATGATTCTAACATGGTCAGAATACAGAATTAGGTGCAAGCATGAGTGTGATTTCTAAGGGTAATATTCATTACATTTGAGAGCTGGGAGGCATTATTCATGCTTCTTAAGTAGAAAACAGCACTACATTCCCCTTTGCCATGTTTCTTCTTATTTTTAAGAAACACTACCCCTTGTTTGGGTTTTCTGGACCTGCCATAGCCACAATTTTCCATATGCATTGATATTGGAGTTGAAAAAGTCAAACTTGATGCTTACATGTATTGCCTACACCTCGAAAAGGTGGGGAACATCTGTTGGCCTACAGCTAAACAACAAGGAGTTGATTTCACGCTCCTCATCACAGTCCACTCTGAGACTTAGTTTTACTTTCTACTGAAGTTAGTAGAAACCACCACTGAGGTTAGCAGAAGGGAATGGCTACATCAGGTTTGGGGCAGTCTCATGGCAGAAGTACCCTTGTTTAACTGCTCCTGATTCCCGACTCTCTCCTTTTACCTCCTCACCAGTGAGGCCTTCTTATCTCAAGTGTATTTTGTTCTTTTCCTGCAGGAGAAAATACAAGAAAACATCACAGAGGTAAGAGTAATTCGCAGAGGACTGGAAGGTATTTGTGAGTTGTCTGTCTCTTTTTTTTAGGGGGTTTGAAGGAGGATTTTCCTGTTACCAGATTGGTTATGTTCCCAGGGAAATGCCATTCTACTGATTGTTTCCTCCTTTGAGGGTCCGTCTTGTGCTGTTGCTGCTCCAAATCCCCTCTGACATTAGTGGTAGCTCTCCCTGAGTAAGGACAGAAATACTTATCCTTGAAGGTCAAACTCTAAACAACGTCACTGTTCCTTCTGCAAGATCTGCTGGATCTAACTCCTATTGCTTACTCATGCTGTAATAATAAAATGGAATGTGGGCTTGTAGTGCTGCTAATGATCCGTGCCTTTGCAGGAGACTGAAGGAAACAGGGATCCTGTTCTTAACAGGCCCCATCACAGTTACCCGATCCAGTTACCTTTGTGCCTCCTTGCAGGAGGAGGGCCTAATGGGGGCTTTGGACAGATTGGTTTTTCTTTCTTTGGAGCCCTTGTGCTTGGTTGCTTTAGAGCGTGCACTTTGTAGCACAAAGTTTTTTGGTGCTGAGCTGACTCCCCCTCCCCTGCATGTGGAGTATTAATTGGTGACTTACTCTCATGGCGTGCTGAGCACCTTCAGCTCATGTTGACTTTAACTGGATTTGAGACTCCTGCAGAGTGCTTCCTAAAGACTAAACCTTGCAGCTCTGCTGAATGCGCCCTTTAATGTTGTGTGATGGAGAGAGCTGGCAGGTAACCCAACGCGGTGATGTGATGGGCTAAGACATCAGAGCCATCCCTCCTGTTTGCTGTCACCCTGTGCTGAAGATGATTGCTCCAGTGCAGCACTGGCAGAACAGGCTGCGTGTGTGCCTGTGTGTCACAGTCACAAGAGACTGAAGCATGGTGGCTTGAGTCATAGATGGTGTTTCAGCTGTGGCTTAAAACACCAATGGAAAACACCAATTTAGAGATGTCCGTGCAGGTGGGTCATGCGAGACAAGGACAGGGAGAAGGTAAATACGCTCCCAGTTGTTTTCCTACGTGTGGGGCTGACATCGTAGTTCTGTTTGCAGCTCTCCTTTTCTCCCCATTTCTCTGACTGCTGCTGTGATTGTTAATTAATTATGAATACATCTCTGGACAGAAGTCTGGACTTGCTGCATGAGGATCTGTTCTGGAGCTGAGATGGTTTCCAGAATGAATGATTGCTCTGTGCGTGTGTCCCCTGCACTGCTCTCATTGTCCTGAATACTGTGTACGTTTGTGTGTGTTTTCCACGTACATAACCATGGCATCAGAGAGGTTTGTGTTCAGCATCTCTTCTGTGCAGGAGACTTCTGTAAGCCTTGGCAGAGAGACTGAAGTATGTTAAAAGCTCCTACACGCTCAATACACAGATGTGTCAGTGACACACAGAGAATTGACTATGTCTGTCTGTTTAAACGTGCCAGTACAGGGTTAAGTGTTGGGCTCTGCGGGATTTGAACTTAATTTTTCTTTTGATGGGTTTCATGGCACTCTGTGTCTAACAACTGATGTGACCTCTGTAGAGCCAAGAGGCTGCTCCAGGGACCAGCACACAGCAACTGCTGAGCAGCTACTCCTGATAAGCTTGCTCAGCGGGCGCTGGCTGCTGGCTGGAGGGCTGTGTAGTACAGTGGTGGGTGGGAACCAGCTGTGGCTGGGAACCACACTGCGGTGTGCCGGTGCCTAGAGCAAATTAACTGGCTAGCGAGCTTCTGACTGGAATTTGCCACCTGCTGCGTGATTAAGGTGTGATGCTAAATGGGAAATTGCACATGGTGTGGTCTGATGCAGCGATGTAACATCGAAGTGGTAGGACAGCAGTTCATTCAAAGGCTGGTTTTAAGTAGCATCTCTCATTTGAGCTGGTGATTCCAGCAATGAACATAAACTGGTGACTCAGCTCCGGTCTCCACCTTTGGTTTTCACATTCATCTGTAGTGTCAAAATGACATCAACAGTTCCTACATCCTACATAAGGCTCTGGAGGGTGACTGAACCGAAAGGGTCTCCTGCTTGCTTTTGCATTTTCTTCCTTTTGTTTCTCTTTGGTGGGGTTGTTACCATGTAGGGATGCCCAGGTGACGGTAAGCAGCACTGAGCTCTGCTGAGAAACACTGCTGTCCCCTGTACTTTGCAGTGTAGTGAAACAGTTTCCCCTGAGTGCAGACCTATTGGGAAGGAAGATGAGCTAACTGCGAGAAAACCTGAGGAGAAAGAGTCAGAGTAAAATCTGATCCATTCTAAAATTGTAATTGGAAATGGCAGACACTGACTCTTGCACTGATCGTTCAGTTAACTGAGTTGACTCCAACGCTTTTGTAACAAAAATACATTGATATTATTTTGCTCATAAACTTCGAAGTTTCACAGCTGTCTAGACAACCCTAATTTCATTAGTTCCAACCTAGTAATTGTATCTGAATGGCTGAACTCTGATGCAGATTAATCACAGCAATACCAGAGAAGCAGGATATTTGATCAGGACTCAGGTCATCTCTCATTCTCCCGTCTGCCCCCTGGGCAAGTGAATTGTAGATACCTTATTAAACAGTGCTTCGAGAAGTAGTCTGCAAGAGGAAGAACTAGACAGGAAGCCAAAGCTCTTTTGAACTTTCAGGTCTTGGGTTGGTTTTGCTTTTTCTGGAGCACCTGAGACCTCAGTCATGGTTGATCTGAATGTTGAGGCTCCCTATTTGTCAGCTATGGGCTGCCTGTGTTTTTCTGAGAGATACTCGCACTTTCAGTTCCTTGGGAAATTAAAAGGGAAATGAGCACTCCAAGTGGCCCTTGGCAGTCCCCTCCTGGATTAGGTTCTTCTGTGGGGTGACGTTGAGCTGCAGGCAGTTTTGCACTTCGAAAGACTCACCAAAGTCCTGTTTAGCTTCATTTGTCAGATAAATAAGCTGTGTTATCTTACACGGCATAAACGTTCCTCCGTTACGATCCACAGCCATGTATTTTTGCTGACCCAGTAACACAGAATTGCACATGCTGCTGTTTTAGTTTAGCTGTGTGTTGGTTAATCGGACAGTTCAATTTTCTATTAAGATGCAAATGCTTCTTTTACAATGAACTCATTTTAGATAAAAGTTGAGTAAAAAGAATTCTGATATTTTATCAGTTCAGTGTGGATGGATGGATGGATTTTTTCCCCCTAAGTACCTGTTAATGCTATACATGAAGTACAAAGTAGAAAAGGAAACGTAACCAGAGTGCCTTTGAAATATTGCTGTGACCCTGAATGAAGCATCCTAACGGGCCATGCAAAATACTAATGTGATTTCTTTGAAAAAGATAGTACTCTAATTAAAAAAAGTTGACATCTGATACAAACCACATGGCCAGAACATCAAGCCTTCCCTCATTTTCGTAAGGGTTTTGTTGTTTCTGCTTCAGATGATGAGGCAGGAAACTCGTAAGCGGAGATCTTCTCTTCCAACCCTTTCCTACGCTTTCCTATTCTTTCTCATCTACATCTGTGCTTCTCAATACCAGTTTGCTCCATCGTTAAGTTAGTACACTCTCAGAGGAAAATGTGAATGTGAACATGTTCTTCCTTAAACCCAAAGAACAACCACCCCCCCCCACCCCCAAAACCCAAACAAAACCAGGATGTATTTATGTTGTTGTGTGACGCAGGAGGTGAAACCAGAAATGCATAAACGGTGTTACATACAAAAAAAGTGGAAAAGTGTATTTTTTCTCCTCCACTTTAGCTGATAGTCATCTTCAGGGTTACTCATTCTGATACCTCTTTAGATTAAAGTAATCCACTGTCTCTCTTGCATTATTTAAAATTGCAGGTAAATTATAGCTTTGCAAGTCTCAATTCCAGTAACCTCAAAGTAAGACCTTAGCTCGGGACCAGATCCTGTGAGGAAAGCTCTGTGCTGGGATTAATCTCATCCTTTAGGGCTGATAGAACCCGCCAAAGATCTCTTCCTTGAAAGGAAGCATCAGTGCTCTCTCAGAGTAAGTTGTCTGACTAAGGACATTATATGTGCTGGTAGTTGTGGCCCAGCTGCCACTGACAGAATAATGTAGCCTGAAGGGGACTTTCTGGAGGTGGTCTCTTCCAGCTCCTGGTGCTTGAGAGCATTGCTGTGGTCCTGATTAACTCCTGGCATTCATCAATTTACTTCATTTGACAGTATGCTTAGTCCTTAGTTTTGATACCATTTCCTTTCCACAGCTTATCTATTGACCTCGCAAGGTTATCTTAATTACAAATAATAAAAATACCCCTAATTCCTTTAAGCTGTGCAAGTAATTATAATGCTGCTTAGCTCAAGTTTTTCATTATATATAGTATCCGAGCAACTCCAGCAGTATAGGATGCGTTAAAGGTTGATATCCTAATCAGTAGCACGCACGCACAATGAACGAATCGATGTGTCAAAATTCTTTGTAAAGCACAGTCTTTTGGGTGCTGAGACCTCTTTGGCTCCCTGTAACTGCAGCAGGACTTCTTGAAACTCCGTATTTTGGGGGAACTGGTGATAAATCTTCAATCAAGGCTGCTGGGCATTGTGCAAAAAGAGTTCTGCTGGCTTATTTCTACAGTATTACAAGTGGAGCTGGTTTTGTTAAATCTAATGAACACTTAATTTCTCTTAAAAAGGAGTTGATTTGTTGAGTGCTCTCTCTGTGTTTATTGCACAGCCGAATCATAGGGTCTTGACCATGTTCAATTCTTCCCCCGTGTAAGTAAAGCTTTTAATGAATCCATATGTGGAGGGGAAGAATTAAAGTGGCCTGGCAACCTTAATTTGTTATCTCCTATTTTCTGGGTGCTTGACTTTGCAACCTGAGTGATCTTCTAATGTTGTTTAAGCGCAGTCAGATACAGGCAGCATTTTCCAGCTCTGAAAAAGAGGCTGCGGTTCAAGGTGACAAAGCTACGTGGAGATTGTGCTTTAATTCATGGAGGATGTTTATATTATTTGGCTATGGGTAGGGTGACTTCATGTGGAGAGGAGAGGAGGAAACCTACCTTCTAAAAAAACCCAGCTTCTGTTCTCCTGACACTTTCTATAAAAGGAAAACATTGAAACCTTGGAAGTGACAGAGCCTTTTACACAGCCTCCTGGTTCCTGTCTTCCTATTTTCCTCTGGCTGAGAGAGCTGGAAGATGCAGTGAGATTAGACTCCATACTAGATATTCCCACCCACCCCACTTTTGAAGTCTTGCTCCGTCTTTCTACCCTAGAAGGAGGCAGCCATTTCTTAATGTGATGGCTCTGGTAGAGAAAGGTATAAATTTTGGATTCCTGACATGAGTAATGGGACTTAGCTTCCTTATCTAGAGCAGGAGTAAGTTGAAAATAATAATGAAACATGATTAAAAAGTGACCAAATCTTTCTTGCTGATATGTATTGCTATTATTTTACTAAAATGAATTTTATTCTGTATTGTATGTTATAGAGTGCTGAATAATTATCAATAAATATAAGTCCTTAATGGTTAATGACTGAATATGTTGAGCATAGTTTTTCAGCTGATTTACAACACCTAAAATATTACCGGTTGTGCCAGACTAAGATCGGTGTGAAACGAAAATTGCATTTGAAAGTCATAGACTTTAGTGAAGACAAACTGGTATCAAACATTGTTTGGTAACAGACGTTGAAACCCAAATAACTTTGCGAAGTATAGTGCTTTCTTTTTTAAAATTCATACTGCCTGAGAAGTTTTCCTGGTTCAAATCCTGGGGAGAGGACACAGCACAAGTAGTCTTGAGCCTTCTACTACTTCTCTAGACTTTTTATGAGAAGTTGCCTGGAATAAAGCTTCTCACTGACTTATTCTTAGCTTGGTTGAAGAGGCTTGCTTTTTCCCTTTGGGATTTTGCAGTTCTCGTTTCTTACATGCGTAGAATATGATTGTGCCTGTGGGTGCACAGGTACCAGCAAGTGTTTATTTCCATTTCAGTTAGTCTGAGATCCTTCACTGAAACACGTTTGGAGAATTAGATTAGGATTTGGTGAGGGGGTGTAACAGGGAGTTCTCCTCCCATGATTTACACATAATTTGTATAAGAAGGGTAATAAAACTTAATGAAGAATTCAGTTAGGCCCTGTATTATTGCCTGTTAGACATGATCTTCCTGTAAAATGCTATTGGGGTTTTTTTTCTATTTTTTGTTTTGCTCCCAAGAAATGAGTTATTCAGATTCAGTGCGTGCAACCCAATGAAACTTCCTTTGCGAAAACGACATTAACTTTGGGCACATTGGTAGCATAAGAGGGAGGAAGCCAAGATGGCTGCTGCTCGTGCAATCCCTCTACACATAATCAGACTGTTCATTTCCCAAGTCTGGTTGAAAACAGTTTATGCTGCTAACAAGGGGCCTTCATTTGTTAATGTAACTGTTAGCAAAGGCAGAGGCTGCTCTGTAGAACGCACTTTTGTTGTCCTTTTCCTCTTACTTGCACTGCAGTTTTCTTGATAATCTCTCAGTGTTCACAGAAGATCTGCATAAGTGTCTGGAAAGAAAATCTGGTTTTATTTCCTGAAAATAAGTGTTAACACAAATGTTAAGACATCTGTCTCCAGTCCTTCCTTCCCCAGCTGCCTCTTCCCATTCCCTTGCTCCTCCCCACCCCTCTTTCTTAGCTGTATGTGAAATTTTCTAATCCACAGCATAAGGACGGCAGGTGTTAGTCTTGACTCTCTATATCCCACCAGTCTTCACTAATGCACATTAGGCACAGAGTCCTGTCTATCAAAAAGCTTTTCCTATACGGCAAACCTCCAGAAACAACTGGGAAACCATAAAATTTAGGATCCCACTGCCACTTGCTGCTCCTAAGCTGTATCACTCTGCCCTGCAACTGAGCATCCAGAAGTTCCTGGGAAATAAAACACCAAAAGAAAGAAAAAACCAAAAATAACTTAAATGGAGTTGTTTTTTTTTTTTTTTTTAACTGGTCAAACCAATAATCCCAGCAGTTGCTAATGAGTTGACCCCTCTGAACTGGTGCTTCAAGTAGCAGACAGGTAGTCCATTGATTTTTCCCATCAAGCATTTATAATGTATGAGCTATAGCAACTTCTAGGCAATTTTCAGTACGTTGGGTGGTTTCAAAAAGCTGGTCATTTAAATTAGCCTAAGATGCAGCATTTCCATGACTAATCCAGAACTCCTATGTTGTAGCTGTGTCTCAAATTCGGTTTGAGTTGATAATGAGTTGTTTTAGTCCCTCTCTTTGATTTAGCGATTGGAACAAAGGACAACCCCCAGTGAGGAGAGAGGGAGAAAGAAAAAAACGTTCAGTGAGTGACATTATTTTGGCAGTTAATGTGGGAGTGAGCTTTTATTTGGGGACCTCCTCTGGGGGAGGAAGATATCATTGAAGTCCTGTATAAGCTTCCAGCCTTCGAAATCTCTCACTTCCTGAATGTGTGTCTCCTGTGCAAGTGATGAAGAGGGAATCCTAAGGCATTTTGTTAAAAATCCATCAGATGCAGGGTATGAGGCATCCTGGCTGAGATAATCTGCCCCGGCGGAGAATCGGTTGTAACTTTTTCTCACTTTTCTTGAGGATTACACTGGAGCCATTAACAACTCTTGTAAAATCTGGGAAAGCTGTAAACCCTCTTTCCTAACTGTCACATCAGAGAGGCTCGCTGTTTGATTTCTACTGATTAAGCTCTGCGTTTCCTTTAGCACACTCTCAGTAGACTATCCAAGCATTATGGATAATTTCTTTTCCCCCAACACATGCATTTTGTTTGCCCTGTCGTCCTGCCTATTTTAAGATAACTTGGGGATGGCATTTAACTTTAGATTACAGGTAAAGAAGTCCTCCAGATCTTCATGCCATATCTGCATGGACACTGCACTCTCTCTGGGCCAAGGGATTTATCGCACATTGTGGTGAAAACATCTATGAGAGTCTCTTGTGAAAACACGCCATCTCCACAGGCACAGGGGAGCATGGCCGGTAAAGTACTGTGACAGGCTGGTTTCTAAGTGTTAACACCAAAAATGGAAAATAAGCCTGAAGCAGGAGCAAAGGACTTGGGCTTCCTTTGTGTGTGCATTAGTTTAAAAAGAAATCGCACATGAATATACTTAATACATGTTTCAATGAGTACCGCCACAGAGAAGATTAAGGAGCAATTTACCATAGCTTTTGGCCAGTGTGTCTCCTTCACTCAGTCCCATCCGTCTGCTGATGAGACAAAAGAGATTAGACCTCGATACAGAATTTGTTGTGTACTTTTCCAGGGTTTAAGTCATTGTTATGCTCCAGTGGAGGATTGTTCTCCTGCTGAGGAGGAGGTTCTGGAGCAGAAACATCCAGCTGTTGTGTGCTTCCCTGCACATGCTATGCTTCACAGGGGCTTTAGAAAACATCCGAGGTGTTTGTATTGTGGATTTGTTGTTTGGCCGTACTCAGAGACACTGATGTGCCTGACTGGGGGAGGTATGAGCGGGTACATGCACGACAGGTACATTAGATGCCTCCAGCTTAGTTAGACCAATGCCAAGATCTCAAGAGTTAAGTTTGGCTTGATGATTTCCAAGATGTGTTGTGGGTTGGGTTGTGTTGTTGTTATGTTTTTTCCTCAGCCAAATTTCGGAAACAATTATAGTAGAGAAGTGCCTTGTTTTCTCACACAATGTAGGGGCAGGACTTGGGGCCTCCAGTGCCTGATCAGGAAACCTTTTTAAAGTTTGTGTGTTTTTCAGTACAGCTGCTTATTCCTCGTCTTCATTCTGATTCATAGAGTACTTAAACCCATGTTCCCCCTCACCTAGCTACAACTGTTCCTTCAGAGAGAAGAAATAGCAATTGCCTGAACGTAATAGAAGTGCTGCTGTTAAATCCTGATTTCTTTCCGAGGTTATTACTCTTAACAAGGATCCTATTTCTGTGCTCCTGTGCAACACATTCAGATTTAGTGGTGCGTGTAATTAAGGTTCATAGCTTTGGAACCTCTCTTTACTAATATTTACATCGAACATGTTTTCAGCTTATGTTTAATTATTTTCTTGATTAGGATCAGCAATTTTTAATAGGGGAAAAGAAATATTTCTGTTCTCTTTAAGTTTGTTGTCAGAAACAACACTTCATGCAGTGCAGAAAGCGCTCTCTGGGCTTGCTGGTCAGTGATGCACTCCAGGCTCATAGACTGTTGTGTCCTCAGGTTGCTCTTCAGAGTCTGGGATGATAATAGTAATGAGTGGATAGAATGCAAGTGGTTCTTGCTCATTCTTCCAGGGACAATTCACAGCAAATTGCTTTTTTTCCTTGGTTTTAAAGAAAGTTTTCTAAATGTAAAAAAAAAAGAGACCACATTTCAAGTGAACCAGTTCTGTACATGGAATATATTTATTCAGATTTATTTGTCTGCTGAAAGATTGTTTTAAATCCTAGTTGTTTTTTTTTTTTTCTCCTGTTCCTATCAAAACCGATACTACTATAACTGAGTTCCACATGAGCTGGTAATTTTCCTGTTGGAGGTTTTTTTTTTCAGTTACCTAATAACAATTCAACAAATTCCAATGGTACTTCGTGATTACTGACTAAGGACTTCTCCAGTTTTGCCTCGGAGTCAGGACAGAAATATTTACCCACTGCAGGAGCTGTGGGTTCCACGCCCCAGAACAGCCATGGTCCTGTCGTCTACATCCCTTGGCTTCGTAAAATAAGTTATTGGCATTGAAGCGTCTGGTTCAGTGCCTCCAAAATGAAACACCGTGTTGATTCTTATGGGAATGCTCAAGGAATGAGCAGCCACAGAGGCTAAACTACCCGCCAGCTGCTGTTGAACTGTGCTCGTGTAGGTCATGATTAAAACATAGCAATGAAATCGAAATTTGGACTATGACTGCAAACTGTGTTGCCTATGGATAGATAAGTGAGTTTGATCTCCTAGGCAGCCAGTCCAACACCTTTTGCCAGGAGTAGATTTGCTTAGAAGAGAAAACTGAGAGTGTTTTGAAAATAAGTTGTTCACCCTCTGAAAAGCAATCAGCTTGTTGCTGCTTTTTCTTTAGACTGGCTAAGCCAAAGGAATGGTGGGACTTCAACTTTCTTACAGATTGTAGGTGTAATTTTTTTAAATTTTTTTTTTTTCTTCCCTGGCAGTACTGTGAGTGTTTTCAGGTTGTGATGACAAACACTCCTTCTGGGAGTTTCTGCGCTGATAAACAATGGCGACAACAGCTTGCTCTATTTCATGTTATAGCTTCAGCTTTAATGACTCATGAGGCAGGAAGAACTTGAGCACCGATCTGTTTATTGATGGAGCTTAAAGATACCAAGGACTGAAGTTGACAGTAGGCACCATTAATCAGCAACTGTGTGTATTTTGATGACTGCTTTAAATAAAAATGTAAAACCTGCACCAGATGAATTCTTCTTTGGTCCTGACCTAAAGCATGCCGAAGTGGGGAGCTGGAAGGCTGACAAGCACCACAGCTTCCAGAGGTGAGAGCTAAATACCTGAAGGTTTTGACTCTTTTGGGACCAAACCTGAAGAAATTTGGAGATGACAGAAACAGCCTTCCCCAAGTATCTTGGGATTTTCTGAATGACCATCTCCAAGGCATATTAATTTAGTTCAGTTTCATTTCACCCATTCTCAGATGGATGATCTGAATGCTGGGAATGTAGCGTCCCAGTAAGTCTGTCTGTGGGACCCCATGGGCAGGCCAATGCTATACTTGTTGTCAGCGTCCTTGAGAAACAGTGAAGGGACCAAGTGGCAATCAACATCACTCTCACCTTTTTTATCTCTAGACAGCAATGTTCAGCCTTTACTAATCAGCACAGCCTTGACATTGTGCTGTCATCTGAATTCCGAACTGAAACATCTTGGAAGGCAAATATCACTAAAGCTGGATTTGCCTCATCATCATTTGTCCAGTAACCTTCACTTCGGAGGAATTTGAAGAATAAAGATATTTCTGAATTACATCTTTATTATCCTTTAATGCTTTGAGTAATACTAACACCTTAATAAGAGTGGTGCAGTGGTTAGACTGGAGAGAGGGCTCCTGTCTCAGGTGGTTTGGGGCTAATTCAGGACAGTTAAAAATATGACAGAAGGTGGTACACAATCTCGCAGATGTGTGAAACCTGTAGGGAGTTTGTAACGTCACTAGCAAATGCACTTTGGTCTGCCAGGTGCAGCTGGAAGGTTGTGAGTTGCTGTTATTAACGCAGTGGTGCAAACATGGATGGCTCTGAGAAACCTTGTACACTGTCTGCAGACCTGCATGTAGAAAAATGGTGATGGCAAAAGGTGTAGGTGGAAGAAAAGATGAGTTTATTGATCTGAAAGAAGGTGTTGGAAGTTGAGTGAGAAGCAAAAGCAGGAATAGCGTAAGCTAATCCATATTAAACTGTCTGTCCTCTAGCATAACACTTGAGTAGGGCTGTGATTGGCATCTGGATTGCCATACATTGAGAGTGGATGAGGGACTCGCTTGGTGAATCAGCTGATAACGTTCTGTGTGCTGACGAAAATGGGGGGAACAGGGTGAACAAAGACATGTGACTGGCTTTTTCTGATGCAGACTGTGTCTGTTCACGTGTAACTGCCTGTTCTAAATTTGGAAACCTGCTTTGCTATACTTAGAGCAGACTTCACAGCATTCACCTGCTTATTCTTCCAGCAGTTTGTTGAAAGGATGTAATTAGGAGAGCGTGTTTCTCCACAGCATCATACGCACGTGGATTCTGCAAAAGCTTTCAGTCTGGATTGGGAATGTGCTACCCAGACGTCAGGTTTTATGACACATATGTTGGGTTTATCTCAGTGGAAGGATTTCTGCCTGAGGAACAGGCATAGAACATTAAGGAAAGCACGAATTCAATAGGAAATGTAATATTTTTGCTTTGAATTAAAGTTATGAATGTTTAGAAGCGACATGCATTTTCAGTGGGTTTAATAAATGACACCCATGTTCTGGTCAGGAATACACAGAGAAGTCTTCAATTGCTGCTAAATTTGTATCGAGAGAAAACAGGAAAACACGAAGTGAAGTTAGTTTAGCTATACTGCTGGGCCTTACTCTTCCCTAAGAAAGATGTCTGCCAGACATCCGATGTCTGAATAAGAAGGCACGTGAACAGCAGTAGCTATGTGTTTTAGCTTTTAATAAATCTGTGTTTCAGTTCAGCAGCGTTTCCCCATCTGAGGACAGTTCCTCTTGAATGAATATAGGTTTCTAGTGTTCTGAAATTGAGTAGGAGCTCAGCTCACGGAAAAGTAGAAAACTCGTTATTTGATCAGAAAAAGATGTATCACAGTTATTAGGTGTTAGCTGTCTGTCAGATCTGAAGAGGGCTTTGTAAGTCTGGAAGCGTGTCTTCAGCTGAACTCCCACAGATTTAATCTCGGAGGACCTAATTGCTGACACACAGAGATCCTATGTTTAACAAAACCACGTGGCCTCTGTCTTCAAAAGGACATGGGTCTTCTGTACATCTTGTGCGCCAATGCACTGCAGATGCTTTGGGTGTTGAGGGCACTTAAAAGATCCTTTTGTAGGTTTGTTTAGGTGCCTGATCATCACCTTGTTTTGGGTTTTGCTGAACAACCAAACTTCTCCTAGGTGCTACAGACATGTCTTAGGTCAGTATCAAGACAAAACCAGTATTTAAATATTTTCCTGTTACAGTAGTATCAAAATAATACGTAATATTGGGAAAGTAATAGGAAATGTGATCTGTGTGTGAATATGTATTTGTAGGCAAGGGAAGGAGATGAGTGGCAGTACTGGGAAGGCAAGGGTGGATTATAGGGCTGTCCAGCTTAGTTGCATGAGATGTAAACCAGACCGGTTTGCAGTCAGGGCTGCTAGGTGGTTTATAGGAGATCAGTCTGATGACTCAAGTGGCTCCCCATACAGACCCTTATCATCAAACAGTACCAAGCTATGATGCCTAGTCTAGCTGAGAAGAAGGTAGGTCTAATGCGTCATACACCTAATCTTGGTGGGCAAGTTTACATGCCTCTAAGAGGACTCTCTAATGCAAGGAGAAACCCAGAATTCTCTTGGCTGGGTAACACATGGAGACTCAGTGTGCTCTGTCTGCTCCAGTGGTTTAAAACTGGGAATGTATATATTTTTATCCTGTTACTTGAAAACTGTTTTATCCCAAATTCTGTATAGATTGGGGTCTGTTTTCAGGTGATGTTGGATGTGGATTTCAACACAGGACTCTTCTAAGCTAGTGTGAGGAGACAATAGCACCAACTTTTCCGGGAAATGAGATCAAGAATCTCCAAGAATACCTCTTAGGCAATTCTAACAACCACCACCTCCTCAGAAAGTGAAAGAATGACCAAGCACAGAAGTGAATGTTGATTAAACACTATTCCAGCTAGGAGTGATTAATTTTTAAAGCTGATGGTTTTGAAGTAGAGCTTTTAGGAGAACTGTAGGGTGGATAATTGTTCAGCTCTAAATGCAGCTCCATGACCCGTGTGCAGAGATCACGTGGCAGTTTCCTCGCACACCAAGTCTGTGCATGGTGAGAAAGCTTCTGGGAGATCATCTTCCCATTACGCATTTACAGCCATCAGTGAAACTGATGGTTGTGACTGAAGATACCATAGAGCTGTTTTGCCTCTTGCCCTTTGAATAAGTTAACTGTCTTCCTTCGTGCTGACTGTTTCTAGGCCACGCTAAAGCATGCTTTGCAGACAGCGCACAGCCTGTTTTGTAGTGTGTGGATATGGCTCGGTGACTACGCAAAACCTCTCACTGACTAAAATTATCCCTGGTGAGAAATGGAAGAAGCCCTGCACTATGTCCTATGCAGCATTTTTCCCCTCCCGATGAACTACTTCTGCATGGGACTGCAGCACCTCATTCTGTCACTTACTAAGAACAGCAGTGACGTGGTATTTTTTGCAGTATGGAGAGATAAAATAATCTCATTGTGGTAAGTTAGCTTGAATTGTCACTTCACGTTGCTGTTCCTGAGACATTTGTTCAGCGTCTGTTTACTGCCTGGGTCTTATCAACACTTCCCAAGCTGTACTGTTTGGAAACCTCAGGCTTGAAACTTTGCCAGTACTGCTGAATAGTTCCAGTAATATTTTTTTATTACCTGCTTTTTGACTTAACATATGCCGTAGACCACATGCAGAGTCTTAGGAGGATTCAGAGGCATGATGCTGGTATCCTGTCCAAAAGATGCAGCTGTAATAAAACGGGGAGAACAGCCTGGGCAATGGGGAGGATTATCAAACGGAGCGACTGTGTAAATCTTCAAAGGGACAAACTGCTCATCAGCTTAAACTTAGTGTCCTGAATGGAAATACATGCTTGTTCTAAAGTCACACTGGTTCTGTTTTTCAAATAGGGATGTTATCAGACAGTGTGAATTGTTGCAGAGAATAATAAGCCTCAGACCTTGCAGAAGGAAGTCATGTTTGCCCCTTCTGGAAAAATGTATTCGCAAGGAAGTGTTGTCGTTTAGGTAGCACGACCTTGCCTAAAAGCCGTATTTCCTCTTTGCTTTGGTATGTTTAACATTCCAGACCTCCTGTTTGTTTTGGGTATAATCAGCAGCAGGTTTGCAGGTCTGTGGGAGCTTTTAAAAAGGACCTGAGGTTCATTTCTAGTGTTAGTTCAAGTATCGCTAAACCTTAGCTAAGCTGTCTATTAAATTTGGTAGGTCACTTTTTACCACTGATTTTAGTTTATTTGTAATCATTGAAATTATTTAATAAACCTTTCCTCATCTCCTATTAAAAACCTGCTATTTTTCCTCTTACTTGCCTGTTACATTATAAACTAATGTTATGAAACAGAAATAAATTACAGGGGAAATGTTTTGTTGTTTGGCACTCGTCAGGTTATGAAACAATGTTTACTTCACATAAAATACTGAATTCATTCCAGGCACGAATAAAACCTTGCAAAGCATTATTTATGGAAAGAAATAGCAGACTTCCTTCATATTTTAAAGAAGGGTTTTAAAAATGTTAAGGGTCATCGGTCAAATCCTCAGTGAAACTTCACAAGGGGCTTAAAAGACTTTGTTTATTCATTTTTCCTCTGAACAAGGGCAGCTAATGGTCAACACTCAACCTGTTAAGAGTTAGGTCTTTTATCCTGAAAAGTAGGAGGTATGCTGTCTAGCCTTTGTAAAAGCATCCCAACTCTTTTCCTACCCTACCGAAAAGCACCGTGATAAATGCTGGAGAGCTGATGGACTTTCTTTGTTTCAGGAGCTTGTTATGGGAAACAGTCGTCACATTTGAGCGACTCCACAGTCTGATAATTCACATACGGTCAGTGAGTCACTGTGTGCATGTGGGCTTGGAGCGGAGCGGGGCAGGCGAAGGCAGGGTGGCAAAGCTTTTGCTTAGCTTTTTGACAAAAGCCTTTTTATTTGCCTTTACAGAGAAGGAAATAAATAGACAGGGTGAAACTCTGGATCTTGAAAACAATTTCCACTTGTTTCAGTTGGAGCAACATTTCCCCTTGAGGCTTTTGAGCTGGTTGCTAAATGTCTAATTGATGTTAAATGTGTGCAACCAGCTCTGTTAGGTGAGGCTTTTGGACACTGGAGGTCTCTTCTCATCTCCCTTGTTGTGTCCTCCCCCCAGCCTCCATGTCCCATAGGCTGTGATTAGAACTGGTCAGGGTGCCTGTGAGGACGTGAGGTCCCATACCACATACATGCCAACTCAAATGCCAAGATTCTCAATCAGAAATACTGCATCTTCAGCCCTCATTCTGGCCTCATGCTGGATCCTGGCTGCAAAATGAACCTCCAGTTACGTACATCTGAATCAAAACCAGAGGTGGACATGAAGGCTGGGGTGCTGAGGGGTGGGCAGGGAGGTAAGGCTGGAGTTGGGGGCCAGCTGGGAGACTACCAGGAAAGCCTGCCTATCTTAGAAAGACTGTCTTTGGTTATTCTCACAGTCTCAACTTTTCTGTGCCCAGTCTGTCACCTCTCTCTGTTTTCAGTTAACCTGGGATATGTTCCGAGTTAATTATCTCACAGAGATAATCGCTGGAAGGTAGAGTGGCTTTCTGGGTGGAGTTATATACAAATAATACAAGTGTTTGCAATTAAACTGTGGCCCAGGCCCTGGGTTAGATAAGCAATATGAACAGTCCCCAGCCCTGAAGAGTTAACAGCCTAAGCAGGACTGGTGTAAACCAGCAAGTTACACTGGGAAAGCCTGAGGAATAAACAAGAGGAATTGGAAGAATTATTTCTTGCCATGTACTTGCTGTGAGTTCAGTTACAGCCTGGTCAGTGTTGTTAGGGACAGTTGTCTTCACTGTAGTGCTTGGCTTTAAGTGCTCAGCTGATTATGTTAACAGGTCTTGTTAAGGGTGGAATTTGTCTTGCCTGATGGTTATTTATCCGCCAAGGAGAGATTTAGTGGAAGGTGACTCTTCTGCCAGCAGCTGTAGAGGAAGCTTAAGGAGAAAACCTTGGAGAAAAGAGTAAAAGATATGTTTAGATGGCCAGTGATGTGACTCCAGCCCTGCTTTGCCCTGCTCGGTTCTACAGGCTCATTCGTATATACATGTGTATGAATAAACTAGGCTGTGGGGTCAGGACTATGAACCTGAACCTCGTATTTCATACACGTTTATTGCATGTATCTCACTGTAGTTTAGGGATGTTTTAGGGAACTTTTTTGTGGAATTACTGAGTCTTATGTAGTCTTATGTGTAGGAGTCTTATCCTAGTTTAGTTAATGGTAGATTATCTGGAGCTTATTTTTGTGCTTGTTTGTTGTAAATATAAGCCTCTTTAACACCTCTGTCTCATGTCCATGCATGTAACTTTTACTAAAAAGGGGAAAATGTCTGTAATTGCATGCACGTGGATAAATTTATCTCCCTCTCACCTTTTCCTTGCAGACAGATTTGGGATTGCCACTGAATTAGAGGATTTTTTTTTCCCTGGAGTCCTTCAGGTTGCAAGGCACCTCAGGAAATCCTTACTCCAATCCTGCTGCTCAAGACAGGCTTAACAATGAGCTCAGACCAGGTTGCTTGGGGATGTATCCAGATGGGTCTGGAAAATCTCCAAGGATGGATCCTGCACAGACCCTCTGTTCTGCTGCCAGGCTGTCCTCAGGGAGGAAAATTTCTGCACCCTGAGTTGGTCCTGTAGTGTTCAAATAAAGAAATTATCTTTGACTTCACCCAGAAATATCCCGGATGGCCTAAGCCTCGTCACGGTTGAGCTGCTCCTTCAGATGGAGGGCCAGCTCTGCTCTTTGTTCTCCCTGCCTACCTTTCCTGAAGTGTGCGTCTAGCTGTCCATCGCTGCATGTGAGTTGTGCAAGCCGTCCAACCAGCTCTGTTACTCCAACTGTGCCGCAGTTCCGTGAGTGGATGTGGGGCTTTAGTTTCTCCTCAAATGATGCTCATGTGGATGAGCAGCAGGGATTCATAGTCTGAGGGCTGGGAAAGACTCCACAAATTCTTTACCAGGTCCCAGATAAGCAGCAAACCTGAGACAACAGGTCAAACTGACAGAAGGATTCCTCTCTCCCTTACAGGAAGGAGTCTCCAACAACTATCACTCCCGTTTTCTTCTTTATACAGACCCTTAGTTGAGGCATAGCTGGCTTCTGAGCTGACATCTCCCCTGATGCCAGATGACCTTTTGCTCCTGTTTCCAGGCCTAGAAGTGGTGAAGAAGCCCCAGCTGTCTTGCTGGAAATGACAAGTTTCAGCCTTACCCCATCCTGAGAATTTTAATCCCTCGAGGGTAGTCTCTAGGTTACCCCCCACCCCCCTTAGCAGCACTTTGCCTGTAGGTCATACAGCTCCTCCCAAGCCATGGTTACAACAGGTGCTCAGCAGTCTCTGATCAGCAAAGCTATAAGTACCCGTAAGTCAGAAAGCAGCTAAGAAAGGCTGACTGGTGGACCTGGCAGAGGCAAAAAGCATAGAGCAGACTGCAGAAGTTAACCCTCAATAACAGCAACAAGTCACCAGACATTTCCTGAGGAGTTTTGCTAAAGAATTAGCCAGGAAATTGCTAGAGGTTTGTTAGCTGCCTCTCTGCACGTTTGCAAATGTTCTCTTCCATCCTGGAAACTATCTTGAATGCAAAACCAAGTAGCTCAATAGGTGCAAAGAGCAGAGTTTCCCAAAACCCCCTCTGTTCTTGATGTGTGTTTCCAAAGCTATTTAAAACGAGCCGTACCGCATTATCACTGGCAAGTAAGGAAGGGATGGGATAGTTTTGTGAGTGCCGTGTTTCAAGGTGATGGATATAAACAGCAAGTGTGCAGGTAGCGTGCACAGCAGAGTGTTTCCGTATTCCATATCTGTGACCTTGATTCTCCCACCAACTTGAGCAATGAATTCTCTTACAGCCTTTGGCTTGACCGGTTGAGACTTTCAGCTTTGGTCCATTCTAATTTTTGGTGCAGTTAGTCAGTTTTAATGTTCTTCAACTGTGGTTGCTCCTGCTGTGTTACAAAAGCGAACAGATATTGCAGTGCGCAGCACTTCTCCCTGTCTGCCTTTGGCAGGAAGGAGTGGATCCGATGTATCGTGTATTAATAGATCTTCCTCCAAAAGTCAGCAGACCAACGTGAGGCAGGCTGGCCATGCTCCTTAGAAAGATCATCCCTGTATTACTTCTAGACGCTTACAGTGCAGGAGATTTTCAAGCGCATCCCTTTCTAGGATAGCAGAGACTCTTCCCTACTCCCGCATTCTTGCAAATGTCACTTATACCTTTGCAGTAGGTCTGTGGTACATGTGAATGCCTGATTATCATTTTGCAGTACTCTAGCACCATTCATAACAACCTCGCAGCAGCAGAAACAACACACTGTGTTGTTTTCAAAATGTTCCTCCCACTTCAGCTACAGCCTGTTTGTAGATTATCGCCTCAGACTAGAGTGCTGGAGTACTTGATCATGTCTTTTATATGATGCAGAACTGTGTTCCTGAATCACAGGGGTTAGAATGGAACTTCTATCAGGAAAACACAATCATCTGGTTTGGAATAGCCCTGTGAAGGGGACAGAGAAAGGGTAAGTTGGAGGATTCTGGCTGGGTGGTTAAGTCGTTCAGCTGACATAGAAGAAACTCAAGTCTAAGCATCTGCACTAGGTTGCCATCCACTTTGCTTTCACAACACATTGAGGAGAGCTCGATTTCATTCCTCGTTGGCGTTAGAAGTAAACTTCTGAAGCCTTGATTTTCTTTTTGTTTTTCTTTCATGAGTCAGTATCCTCGTTTTGCAAACAGCTCAATCCATGATAAGCTGCTGAGCTCTTCTAGTTCTGGTACAAAATGGTTGCATCACGTATGTGTCAGCCTGAGGTACGCACTATGTATATCCTTCACGAGCGCAGTCTAATTTCTTGTAGAGTGCAGTGGCAATAACTGGCACATAGTGGAGGCAATACGGATCAACACCACCCGGATAGGCACTTACACTGGCAGAAATAATGCAGGTGCTTTTGCAAGGACCTTCTCAAACCACTAGCTGGCAAATTTTTTTTAATGACAGCTCTAGGCTTTCCCAGACACCTGGTATCAAGGATATGTCGTGGCGGTGCCTGGCCTGGTTTTTGCCACGTACCGATACCAATAAATGAGGTGAAATAGCCTTTCTGGATTGGCGTTAGAGCTGTACATGAGAGTCCGTATCTTGCAAGTGCTTCATAGGTTAAAGGCCTGTTAACTGGTACCTTGCCTTTTGTCCCCTTTTGCATGGTCCACTGCGTCCAGGTGGAATTCCTGAAAGGACAAGCTCTGCTTAGTGTGCAAAGGTAGTCAGAAAGCAAATGGATGATGTGACATAATATTCAAAAGATTGAAGAGCACTTCTGAGAAATGATGGGCCTCCTGCCCTGCGAATATTGCATTTCATGGTAACTCTCTGTGATATAAAAAGTAGAGCAGACAGAAGAGGATTCCACAGCCTGGTGGCAAAATTGATGAGGCTTCTGCACGAGGAAAGATTAGAAAGATGGAGAAAATGTTATTTAAAGATGAGATAAATCAGAGTGGATATTTTGGTGTTCTAGAAACAGCCTCTGAGAGAGAGTAGGCATTAGCTCTTTCCTGTAGTATAATGACCAGAGGGGAGGAAAGTAATTGAGAGGCAATTCTTTCAATTTGATAAATATAATTGTGTCCTATCTAGCTGCCTATTTGTAAGGCAAAAAGCTCATTAGAATTCACAGTGGTGCCTGCTGCCTCTACAAAGACTGAGAATATTTGCAGCTAATTTATATATAAGAAGTCTTTTCAGAAGGCCATAAAGTCTGTCCATCATCTCACTGATGGGCTCTGCACTTCGCCTCGCAAGCGTTTTTTGCCACAGTTTGTAGATATGCTCCTCTCTGAAGAGCAAGATGTGCCAAGTGAGAACTCAGTAGTTCAGCAGTCAAATGTTCTTCTGAAACCAGTGTCTGAAAGTGCTGTAAGAAAGCCAGGTTACTAGAGAAGTGAATGAGGAGCAGCAAGATTACGTTGTACCAACGTTAATTTTACATTAAGATATCCAGAGCTGCTGGGTGAGAATGCAGCCCTCGGGATTGTTAAAACCTTTTAAGATGATGACGGGGACTCTATTAATATTCTGCGCTTCTTTTTCTCAGAGTATATTTCTTTTTTTTATTTAATATCTCTGCAAAAGACACTTTTACTATTTTTTTCCCTTTTAATATACAGGATGATTAGAGAAAATGATCTCTTCAGTAACTGTGTAATCGTTCGTTGTCATGCGGGTATGAATTTGATTCAGCTGAGTGATTTTAAAAGAACATGTGCGTGAATTCCAAAGTGAAATGTATTTCTGCAGACCGATTTAAAATATACTCTTGTTTTTTGTTTTTTTTTTAATTGGAAAAAGGGAGAAAAAGCGGTGAGAGAAAAGGCTGGCAGCTTGGTGAAAGTCACAAGTGATCCTACACTATTTTGCTTTAATTGTAGTGCCTTCAAACTTTTTTCATTAAAACTTTTTAGAAAGGAAGTGGCAGTCTCAGAGTTGAATCCGAGACTGTATCTCATTAGCTAATACTGGGTGACAGAAGGATGAAGTGAACAGAGAGCAAACCAGGACCAAGGAAGGAAGAGGAGATTTTAGGCAACAAAGGAAAAGTGCATGTGTGTGAGTGTTTAACTCATTTTTGTGATGGACAGTAGATTTCTGGATGTTTCAGAGGAATTCCTTAATTTGGGTAGGTTGGATTGTATTGCAAAATGCTCTGAAATTTCAAAGCTAATCACATTTTCCAGCAAACACCCACGGAAATTCCTTGTTAGGTTTCTAATACACTTTGGCTTTGAGTCAGACCAAGTTCCTTGCATTCGGGCTCCCCGGCATCTTAATGCCTGTGTACTCCTAACACTGTAAAGGGGGCTTCACGCGGAGTGTCTCCAGCAGAATGGCAGAACCTGACCCTTGCCCTTTATTAAAACATACATTGACTTCTGTTTAGGGGTTTGAGGTGTAATTTTGTAACGGGTTCATTGCCTCCAATCTGAATCGTGTCGTGGCTCAGACTTGGGGGAGAGAGGGGGAGTTGTTGTTCAACCTGTTTTGGGGATAAACTGTCATTAGATGCTTGTAATCAGATTGCATTGGCTTTGAAAGGAGACTTATGAAGAGGAATTTTGCGCAGTGAATGGATGATGGGTATGCAGATGGTCTCTTAATTTCCTGCTTTGAGATGTATGAAATGAAATATTTACCTGACAAACAGTCCCTGCGCGTTGGAGTGAGATGACTCTGAACTAGGAGTCAAGTCTCTAAGTGATGTTTTGTGGTACTGATCTAGACAGAATACTGTAGTAATTGCAATATTATTGGCCCGCGCAGCAACGGGCAGAGTGTGGAGGGGAGGGGTAGTGTGTCCACTTTACTGGACCAAAATGTGGCAGAAAATTAAGAAGCCTTTAGACAAACAAGCCTGTCTTCAGGTACCTATCTCTGCCTCTTCCTCCATCTACCACAGCTGCAAAAACACTACTTCCACAGTTTGGATTAATAAGGTAATAGAGGAATAGGCCACTACTTTTCGGTGTGGAAATAGTTTCTGGGCAGAGCAGCAGGGGTCAGAGCTGATGATTAATCTCTCCAGCTCGTGTTATTAATGTTGCAAGTGTCACTCCTTATTTGCGTCACCCACTTGAGTCTGTCACGTCCGTTTGTGTCGACAGTTCTGAGATTGTTTGACTTACAGTGTGCGATAACAGATAGGCGGCTGAAGGAACGGGCTGGGAAAACATTTCGCCCTTCTTTGAGGGACGTGGATTCTTTATCTCCAAACGTGGTTTGCCTTTTCCATCATTGCCCACATCTAAATTAAGCTGTTCCGGGAAAGTCTGTGCACATTTGAGAGGATTGGGTATAGGGCTGGGATTTTCCGCTTGTGACTCTATGAAATGCTCATCTGTCACCTGTGAACTGAACCCCTTGCACTGCTCTCATCTCCTGAAAACTGGAGCTGGGTTGTTGCTAAGTAAACTCGATGTTTGCTTGTAGAGACCTATGACCTATTGGGAGCCACGCCGTGCACGGGCCTGTCTGTGCTATTTTTACTCTTCCGCTCTTGAGAACTTGTCAGGTTATGTCTGATTTTTAATTTTTTTCCAGAAAATGCTTATTATTTATAAGTTAACTTCTGAATGTTCAGAAGAAAAAGATGTAAAATACGAATTTTCATGTATGTACTAGACAAGACAAATTTATTTTTCTAACTTCCATATATTCGTGGGAAGAAAATAAGAGCATGTTGGGGAGAGAAAGGGAAAAGGGAATAAATAAGCTTTCCTCCCTTAAGTTCGTTTTACAAAACATACGTGTGCCTGATTTTAGAGTTGACTGGGGCCTCTATGCTCAACACCCAGTTTGTGTTCTGTTGTGCTAGAAGCTTTTTAAAAATGATGTTCTGAGGCCTGTCCAGCTTGTCCAGACATGCCATGGCTGGACAAGACAAATGAGAGAGTGGCTGCGGGAAAGAGGGGGAAAAGGGTAATAGAAATGGCTGCACATGGGTGGTTTTCCGGCCGCTCGGTGAGCCTGCCGTGTTACACTGGTGTTGCAGGTTCACGTTCATGCTCAGTGAGGTGAAATCTGGAGATATGTCATATGTTGTTCTCCTTACACGTTTTACATCTTGACTTGGAGATAAATTGATTTGTGTGGGCATAAAAATTTATGCCGTAAAAATATTTATGGCATAAATATCTGTTAGAGGAGTTTTATGTGTGTGGACAATCTGGTATTGTGAAGCGGGATTTCGGATAGATACGGAGATTGACCTATATTAGGACGGCGGTTCTTATTTTCATTTGTGGCAACTGGAGGGAGGCAATTCTGGTGCAATAGAAAAGCAAACTGGGCAAGGCAGGACTTCTTTTACACCATCAAGAAGCTGTAGTTTATAATGAGTTGTAAAAGGCGAGTTTTAAGTCATCTCATGACAAAATAGTTCCTATATAGTTAGGATCAGTTAGGAGATAAAATGTAATGCTTAAAACAGATATTTTTATCAGAAGGGCCAGCATTACTTTGGTAATTAGAATCCCTGTGAATTAATATCAGACAGATCTGCACATATTATCATTTTTTCATGTTTATAGAGGATGCCTTAGCGCCGCTTTCTTGCATTTGACTTTCCCTCTGTCTGGATGCTTGACGAGTCCCGTGGCCAAGCAAGCACTCAAATTGGAAACAACCGTTTACAGAGAAAACAGATCTTCCAAACTGCAAGGGTTAATTTTAAAAAAAAGTGTGTTTACTCTCCAGGGGGAAGCAGAATAGTAAAAAGGTAGTGTCTGCATTTAAAAAGCTGTTCTCTTCCCGTGCATATACCAGCTCTCTTTTGCAGTTAGCTACGTCAGGGGTTTAAGCTGTTGCTTGTGGCCAGTACAGAGAAGCATAAAGGACAGATCAAAGTTACTGGTGACTCTGTATCTCATGTGAAGTTTGCACATTTGAAAATTACCACTAATATATTTTTAAGTTGTCTCCATTATTTGAAAGGTGTTTTATAGATATGACTTTTAATCCTACAACTTCTGTTGAGATTTCAGTCTTTTACTTTTCTTATTCTTCCTTTGTTATTAACAGCAAGGTGAGGGTAAGGCTCGCTGAATATTCTGCTTCAATCCATTTTTCAGTAGAAAGCTGGATTTGGGGCTAGATATATTTCCATGAAAATGTCGGTTTTCTGTGAAAAATTGAAAAGAAAAAGCAAACCAAACTAAATAACAGCTGCCCAAATATTTAGGCCAAAATGTTCTCTTGAGTTGATAGTCGAGATTTCCAGATTTGGATGATTTTTCAATCTAATTTTTAAAAGTTTGTATGCCATAAATATTGAACATACTTGTTCAACAGAGCTTAAACCCAATGAAACAAACTTTAATCTAGAACGCACCCTGTAATTTCTGAGTATTCCATTTACTCTGACTTCTGCCTTACTCTTACTTCCTGCTTGGAGACAGTCTTCCACAAGCGTTATTTGATAAGTGATCCAGCTATAATAAAGTTGCAGTGCCATCAATTAACTGCATTATCAAAGGCCAATTGCTTAATGTACTTGAACTGGAACTTGCTACAGGCATAGCAAGGAGGCAGCTAACTCTGTGATGAATGGCACTTAGAGTTAAAACTGAGTAGCCTGCTCTGGAAAGGTGTATTGGCATTTGCTTTTTGCTTTAACGGCAGAATTGTTTAATGAAAAAACAAAAGATTGAGAGGCTAATAACCATTGGATTTGCTTTGTGTGTTATTGTCTTATCCTTGCTATAAATCTCTGCCAAGATCAGATTCACAAGGCAAAAAGCTCACAGACTCCTCAGAGCTTATTTGTGAAAAGATGGAGCTTTGAGATTGAGATGAGACTCTGTTAAAAGATGCTTAGTAAGCTTCTTTTGGTTTTGATATTCTTGCAACACGCCTTCTCGTCTCTACTTGCTCTCTTTAGGGAGAGCGACAGTTGCAAGCTGTATAGGAAAGTGAATATAGTTTATTTTCAGGGTTTTCTTCACAGATAAATAAAGTAGGTTGTTTTCTGGAAGTCAGGGTGGTCAGGTGAATAAGGTATAGCACTAAGCCACAGCATCTGGGTCTCACTGCTCTCTCCTCAAATCTGTTCTTGGTTCATGGCAAGACCTTAAAGATCAATATTAACAGAACCCAAACATCTGTCGCCTAAATATTTATACATATAAAAGAACTCCCTTTAAACATTGATTTTTATTGATTTGAGCAGTGGAGCACATACTGATGTGATCACTGAAAAACATTGATGGCAGGACCTTGCACCTAAGATCCTCAAAGAACAACATAAACCCCATCTGACTGAGCCCCGGAATCCTCTTTATGGGCCGCTGATGGAGTGTCGTCAGGGAGACAGCTGTGTGGGAGGGCCGTGCAACTTCATCGCATTTGTGTAATGAATTAGTAAGAGACTCAGGAATGCACAACTCCTGATTACTAGTCAGGTAGTCTATTGAGCCACGCTGTCAGTCCAGCTTTGTGGAGTTCATAGGAAACACCATAAAAATGGAGCAGAGCTTATTTTTATGAGCTGACAGGCTCATACTGCCCACTCTGTGTGAATTCACATTGCTGCTGTGAAATTTGCCTGCAGAAAATCACAGGGTTTGCTAGTAGTAAAATTAACAAAGGCTCCACTCATGGAAAACTGGGGAATAATATTATTTCTCACTTCAATAAAATGAATATACCTTACGTAAAACCAAAACAAAACCTCGCAATCATTCTTACCTACCTGCTTTCTGACTGATAAAATACTCATTATTCCTTGTTGTGTAACAAGAAGGAATGAAGTCAGTAATATTATTAATCCTTTTGGTTATGAAATACTGTGTTTAAGACCAAAGGACCTTATCCATTCACTGGAACTGATTTCTGCTGTTTGTATTAGGACTGTATATACTGCTAATCCGGCTGGAGTCCTGATACAGGTTCTGTCAGGATTTTCTTACAGTCACCTATCGTAATATGTCCAAATGTACCGTCTTTGAACTTCTGAACTTTTATTTTCCATTGAAAAAAACCCCAAAACCTATGAAAGTAATTGATTTGCTTTTTTGTGTCTGTCTTAATTTGGAATAGTAAAATTTTATGGGTGGGTTTTTTTTCTTGATACTTCCATTTTCAGACAGAGACATTCTCGACAGAGCTGGATATAAAGGAAGCCACGTTGACCTTCAGGAGCTTGAGAACATTTTCTTCTCACTCTGGCTGTGCAGCTCAGCTGAGACAAGACTTGCAAGCCATCCTTCCCCTCGTGCCTAGCCTTCCATGCAGAGGGCTCTCTGGTGTGGGCTAAAAGGTGTTTTGGTGATGTCATTGATTATAAACTCATGCATCTTGTTGGAACTTTTAAAGTAATTGGGTTTGTCCCAAAGCCCCAGCACCCTCGGTGATGGGGTTATGAGAGAAATCCCTCAGAAAGACAAAGATTTTAGCACCTACTTGTGAAAAATGCTTCAAACAAAAGGTGAGTCTCAAAAAGCTGAAAACCTAAAGCAAAGGTTTAAAAAAGAAGTGACAATTTTAATGATAAAAAGCAGCGCTGGTGTCATAAAACACACTCATTGGTTTTGAAGGGTGGAAAGGCTCCAGATAGTTCCTGACCATGTAAGGGGGATTTTGGATGGAAAGGGCTTTAGGCGTGGTTAGCGTGGAGGACCCTGGCTGCAGATTTAGAAAAGTGTGTGTGTCAGAGACGGCCTGTCTGCTCCCTTGCATCTCACATTTCCACAGGAGGGTCTTTGAGCTGCTGGCCAATGGGACTGCTTTGTCCTGGAGAGGCGACAGAGGAGAAGCTTGCTTCGCCGGTGCCCCTTGCCGCCTCCTGTCTCTCAAGCTGCCTGGCTGGTGTTACAGGTCTTCCCTGCACCTGTACAGAGAATTATGTCCTCTCTGGAAAAAGAACGGAGTTTCTACCCTTCATCACCTTTGACAAGGTGCTCAGAACAATCCTTTAAGGGTGCAGTGTCAGCTTGGTAGTGGCTGCTTGTGGCACTGCAGGATTACAGGAGCGGAGGGTCCAGGTTACATGTTATTTTTGGTTTTGATACAGCTGGCTGACAAATTCAGATTTCCACCTCTGTTAATGAACGCCTGCCTTCCCCCACACCCTGGCCAGCAGGCTTAGAGGTGAACAGGAAGGGAAGTTTATATTAAGAAGAGCTACAAATGACCCTCATGATTTGTTTCAGAGCCCTGTCCTGAAGGAGTGACATAGTAACTTTGCCTATGACCTTCCCCGTTGCCGCCGGCTGTTACACAGAGCATTTCTAGAATTAATCTGGTGCTCTGACTCAGCGGTGCTGACATGGTCGACCTGCTTTAATCAGCGGAGGAAATTTGCTCCCACTTGCAAGCTGATGTGTAGGCTTTTACTTTTTTAAATAATGTGTCCTGAAATATGTCTTGGCTCCAGCAGAAGAAGAAAGCTTGAGGATTTTCCCTGCTAGGACCGCTCAGCAGACCCTAAACACAGAGGTGCTTAATGCTGTTAATTATGCCCAGTGCTAATGATGTCATTTAAGTCAGGGAAACTGCTCTACATTTGAGAGTTACACTGCACTTAACCTGCACAAGCACTGGCAGGGCTGTGGCAAGTGAGCCTGCAGGTACAGCTGGGTTCTCTTTGTTTTAGTCCTCAAGGATACTACGCAGTTCACTCTAACAACAGTGTGCAGCACAGTGTGTGTAAACATAACCGTGGCGCGTTGCTCATCAACTGTGCCTTGATTGCACAGTGGCCATGAGCTAATTACACCATGGATTTCTGTAGGTTCATTTGGGAATTGTGGTTTGCCTGGGCAATGCCCAGAGAGAAGTGGCATTTCCATGTAGTCCTGTTAGGAGTTTAGTCCTGACATACAGTACATGGCTTTTCACCCTCCAGTACAGACCCAGTCTTGAAGAACGATCAGGAGTGAAAAAATGGTTATTTTCTAAGGCTTATGAAGGGCTGTTAGGAAACCATCAAAACAACCTCCTCCATGTGAACTGAACCAGATTTAAGTTGGCAGAAACCAAATGACAATCCATAATTTACTCAGCTCCCTCACCCATCCATTCCTCCGCACTTAGAAAACCTTAATCAAAATATTTGAAGGTAGTTGACAGAGCTGAAAGTGAGTAGCTTCAGTCAAACAAGACAAAATTGGTGTGATATTCCAGATTCTTTGCTTCTATAAATGGACAAGATATCTCGGTAAGCTCCAGTGCAGTTTAGCTGATTTACATCAGCTGAGAATTTAGTCTCAGACATTCTATACTGTACTAATTATGCATTAAGCACTGCCTTAGGGCTATTCCAGCTTTTTAATGGAAACAGGTTTTGGAGTTTTGGTTTCCAGAGTGCAAAACACTGCAGATAAAACTGTCACTGTAAACTCAGTCCCTGATTGCTAGGAAAAGGGAACCCATTAGTTTTAATCAAGTAAATTGAAAAAATTACTATTAATCTATTGAATGCTTACAGTTTATCTGATTTACACACAGGCTGTGATGGTAAACTTCTTAATTCATAGCTGTTTGTGTAGCTCCTTGGCTTTTCTCTACCGTGTGCCATTTGTTTCTTATTTTACTGTTACGCTTCTAGCTACCCATTTCAGATAGCAAATGTTGAGTCATGGAGACAAGCTTATGATTTATTTAATGGATATAAAAACAATGCTAATGCAGTAGTCATCAGATCTAAGAAATATTTATCAAAGCTGATTCACTATACCTTTTCAGTTAAGGTAAAAGTCAAGCATGGTCACTGACAGAAGTATTGCCTTTGAAGTTCCTCCTCAAAACATGTAATCACTAAAATTAGGCAACACATAGTCTCATGAGAGCCCTAAAACAATATCTACCAAATAAAGAAGAAGGAAAAAAAATCAGGTTTTTTTTCTTTAAAAAATATTCAGCAGAAAACCATCAGGTTTCTCCTGGCTCCTCTGTCCTGCTGCTTCTGCTGGGAAATGTCTTCAGTTATGGGTGTCAAAATAGAGACGCAACCCGTGCTACTGGGTATGCTCTGAAGGCCCAATAATGGTGTGTTCCTGAGACGACAGGTTCATGATTATTTTTCGCCATCCTTTATGATGTGATGTATGCGTTTTTAATGGATACCTGTGGCTTATTTTCATTCTCACTTTCTATCCAAGTGCATCAAACATTTGGTCTGAAAATTTCCTGTATTTATGACATACTTTTCCTTGGGCACAGGGTAATATCTGGTGAATGACAAATGACCACATCACGGACAAAGGAGGCAGGCGGCTCTTTCTCCTGTGAAGCTGTTCTTTTTATATCCTCTCTATCTTCCCACGGACAAAACATAAATATGCATGTGCAGAATGAACGCAGGCTCAATCTGTCCAAGTCGGGGGGCGAGGAGCACCGCTGTGTGCAGTTACGCAGTTCCTGGACAGAATGATTTTTTTCCTCTTGAGGGATTCTTTGTCACAGTGAAGCAATGAAGCTTTGGCTTGTCATTGGGAAGGAGATGAGGATCCCTCTGGCCAAAAATGGTCAACGTGCAGTGAATGTCATTTGTCTGGTCCCAAATAACATAGCAGTGAATAGTTTTTTTTCTTGTATAAAATTTCTTTCTTCAGAAGAGGTGACTCAAAACTCTTGTCTAATTTGTAGTCATCAAAGTCCTGAATGCAGCTGTATAAAGCCCTGTATGGAGCAGAGAGAGTCCTTTCATCAGGTCAGAGCAAGGGACAGCCACTTGGGGAGAGGTGGCTGTTCTCAGAGAGAGCTAAAGCTCCTCCTGCTCCCAGCGAGTGAGGGAGAGCCCATACATAAGAAGAGGCTGAGCTCCGGAATCTCTCAGAAAATTCTAGGAAATATGTTTCAACTTTATAGAGAGATGTAAAGCAAGCATGGGAAAAGTCTGGAGGATGGCAAATGTGTTGGTTTTGGCTCTCGTGGGCTTTAGGAAGATATCTGGTGGCATGGTGAAAATAAAGTGACATCCTGAAGATCAGAAAGCTGGTCAGGAGACCCCAGGCCTCTCTGACTTCCATGCCAGCACCCCATACATCGGCCGTGCACGTGCCAATAGGTGCACAGCATAAAGCGTGAATAGACATATGGCACTGCAGAGCTGGCGCAGAGCAGGATCGTCGTGCAGAGCAGACATCCCTGGGAAGGTTAGGATTGCAGCCCACCGCTCTCTCCTTGGTATCGGCCTTTTGTGCCAAGAATCGTCCTGTCACGTCCTTCTGACAGATGGACGTAAACGTGTGCAGCTTGGAAACCTGGCTGGGCACAGTCACTTTTATTCAAGAGTAGCTTTGCTGACTGGGAGGGTGGAGAAAAGCTGATCTGTTATGAGGGTCTTTTTTTGCCTACAGCTTACCTAAAAGGTTGTCATCTCTGAGCATCTTCACCCCCTGGTCTCTAGTATTGCGCAAAGCACTTGAGGTAGTTGGCTGTTTTTCAAATGGCTTAATGATGGATAATAGAAGTTGTTGCAGCTGGGGGAATAACTACAATGGGGCTTATAACCAGCACTGCTGGTACTTCCCAGTGCAGATGCTGCCCTGGAGACCCAAGGAAAGGGACCACCTAGGATCAGAGTGGTGGCAGGCTCGTGTCACCTGAGGTGCACAATTTTCCTTCAGTAATTTCACCCTCTCTCTTTCTCAGTTCGGCTTTCAGACAAGAATGCATATTCATTATTCGTGCAATGAGATAACAATACCGATAAGCAGGGGGCTTAATGGATAGTGCTTCTGGAGTTGTGAAAATAATGCTTCCTGAGAAAAAAGATAATAGTTTTGAAGATGGGCTGAGTCCTTTCGCATTCTGAATCCTCATGCAAAGACATATATGCTGCTGTTCTAAGCTTGCTTGTCTGTCTATATTGTTTTGGGGAAAAAATAGGATGTTGAAGAGCCTCTGAATATGCTTCACATGTATTCTGCATTATGCATTCAAATGGCATATTTCTATTGTGGCAGGACTGAATCCACGTATTTTCCTCTTTTCTCTCGACTGGAACATGATGTAGCAAGAGAGACAGGGGTTTTTTTGGACAAATTGTTTGGCATTGATACAGTACAGTATATCCCGCAAATTAACATGCATTTACTATAGGTGAGTTGTTTATATATTGCTTTGTCACATTTTTCTGTGCTATATTCAGACTAGATGGTTTTACACTAGTCTCTTGGGTATTTCTCTGCAGCGAATGTTTCTCTTAAATTTATTTCTTATTTTCTGAGCACCAAATATGCTCTGGGAGGATCACTGCAGTGTACAACTCCAACAGATCAGAGGTGCTTTTGCTGAGTTACACTTATTACATTTCTTGAACCCTTCTCCTTTGTCCCAATAAAACAGTATTTTGACCGCAGCCCTGTTTCGCCACCCTTCCAGGCTGTGCTGCTGTTGCTCACTTCCGTACCAAACAGTTCAGTCTAACAGAGGCTGTGAAAGGTTCAAGTGTTCCCACTGAATAAATGTTGTGCAGCTGTGGCTGTTCCATGCCCAGAAGAGTCCTAAGGCTTCCTATTTAGACAAATGGTGTTCTGAAAGCAATCACTGCTTCTCTTTGCCAACACCCAGTTCTGGGAGGTAACAAATAGCGCTGTGATGTGGCTGGGATCAGCCTTTATGGTGCCATATGCCAGCCAATTATCTCACTGTCATTAGGCACAGAACTAGTGTTTCCCACATGCCTGGATCATGCAATTAGTGTACTTACGTGAAATGGGATTGCAACATAGCAAAGAGTCAGAGGGTAGACCTAGCTTCTCCAGCCAACTTTCGGTTTGCCGGGAAAAAGCAGCTATGCTGATGGTGGCACCACAACCAGAAGTGGAAGCTCTTAACTCTGTGTTGGTCTATGTGTTCTAGAATCATAGGAAAATTCAGGTTGAACAGGACATCTGCAAGCTACGCACTCCAAGCTTCTGCTGTTATCTCCTGTTCCCCCAAATTTGACATCAACCACAAACTTAGTAAGGACGGTTGCATCTGATCCAAGTCACTGATAATGATCTTCAAACAGCATCACCACCACCGTGCTCTTGGTGTCTTGGGTCTAGCCATGTCTATGCAGCACTCACAGTGGGATAATTTCTCCTACCTCTTGAGGGCTTTTATAGTCTGTTTTGGGAGTGTATCATTGCAGCTAGACTGGGTCTTGCACCCAAATTCAGTGATAGTTCAGTTAGATCTGCAGCAGCATGAGCACAGCTGGGGAGTTTGAGGGTTGATGAACAGCAACCTAGAAAAACATGGTGCTTTTGTGAGACATGCTGGTATTTTCCTGAGCAATCCCCACTTCTATTCTTTTTCTGAGTTGCTTTTTCCTCATCTCCCCTTGGATACCACCTAGTTTTAAGGAGACTGAGTTATTTATATTTATACTTACATTTTTATTTTTTATATAGGAAGGGAGAGGATCTGGGGGAAGTCTGGCTATTTCTGGCTGCTGTCAGTGTTACAGGAGAGGAATCCAGGTTAGGTGGAAGCTGTAGCTGAATGACTCTGAGGAAGAGGAAAATGGAAATACCGGTGTGGGAAGCAATCTGTGAAATACAATCTCCATCAGTAGACTCTGGGTCTCATCTAAGGGAACCCAGTACACTCAGTCTTATGATCATGGAGTTTTGTGCTGAAAAGGGTTTTTGACAGGAAAAGTTGCTGAACATGTTTTGATCTTTGCTTTTCTCTGTGCTCAGAGTGTGGTCATTGAGGAACCTTTTCTGTGATTCACTTAAAAGTTGCAGCAAAATTTACCTTGAGCTGAAATAATAATCTGAAGCTATTAGGAACAGTTTGGTAAATTAGGAAGGCTAGGTAAGTCTTCCTGGTCTCCATCTAAAATCAGTAGGGGCAGAAAGAGAAGAGCTCTAAGAGAGGATGCTTTGATTTGCCCTCTGGGGGAACCTTCTCCTTCCCACTCATCATGGATGATTATGCTCATTACACAAAAGCTAAGCCTTTGTGACTCCACCCCCAGCCTTCACGATGGACAAATACTGCAGCTCTGACTGTCTGGGTTGCAGCAGGAGAAGGCACGGCCTCCTTGTTCCTCCAGTGGATCTCCTCTTTGTCAGGCCATGTTGATTTTTGCTTTTCTCTCAGCTGTCTGCCTCTTACTTAAATGCCTGATAATTGAAGGCTGTTGTATATAAATGAGTGGTTGTATTAGCGTTATTTATTTCGTAAAGCCCCATTTATTCCCATGTTCCCAAAGAACATCTTAATTTCCCGTTACACTTCTGCATCTGTTACTCATTATAGTGTTTTCTAGTCAGATGTTTTGGTTCTTGGAAACGTGCGCCCTGAGCTCATCCATCTACGTGCACAAGTGAAATCCTCTGGGGTTTTGGAGCCATAGTCTATCAAGTTGGGTGTTTCTGTGAGTGTTTCCAAGTAACCACTGACCTTTCTGACCATCTTTTTCGATGACAGCTGTCAGACACAACAACCTTTTAATGGGGCCAGTACAAGTCTCCTCTCTGCGATGTTTGAAAGTAACTTCTTCTGGAAGTGGTGATATTTTAGGAGTTGCTTGACAGAGAAGATTTTTGCAGAGGCTTACTCACGTGAGCAACCTCAGTGCTGTTGATAAATGTAGCAGTGTGAGACAGCTGTGGGCTGTGGAGATACTACCACTAACAACTGCAAGCAAAAAGGAGGCTTTCCTAGAAGCTTACGTGTGTGCTTCCACGGTGTTTCCTGAGAGGTTAAATGCAGCCCTGCATCAACGAAGGGTGTTAGTCCCCTCCCCTCTACATAGTTCATCTGCTCAATTTATGTATTTCTAGGGAATGGTTATTATTTAAATACCCTCATTCTGCTCTTCTAATTGCACCTTTCTGGGAAAATAGTGCTCATTAGTGTGTGTTCGCTCATTGTGAGGCTTGGACTCAAGACCAGCACAGAATTACTCCTCTGCTTAACAGAGTCGTCAAACCTATATTTTTCTCATCATTACACAGTGAGAGCTTTTGAAGGCTGGGCTTGTCAAGCTGTGAGAGCGGTTTTAACACTATCAGGAATGTAAATGATATAAAACATTTCTCATTTGCCCTGTCCAGGAAAAGCCAGCACCTCTTTGTACGTGCTGCAAACCTCTTTTCAAATCTCTCTCATTTGCCCTGTCCAGGAAAAGCCAGCACGTCTTTGTACATGCTGCAAACCTCTTTTCAAATCTCTTGTTCTATCACCTAGGCACTATAAGTATTATTCCTTTCTGAGCATAATCTTTTTAATAACTCAATGTAAATAAGAATACTTACGTCTGAAGGCACTCATGTCTTTAGTAAACCATTGTGTCATTAAGTGCTAATCATCCAGAGGAGACTACCACATGTCACAGACTCTAACCTGACAACAAGTACAAAGCAGAAGTAAACAAAATATTGGTAAAGGAATGTGGCTTTTCCGATGAGATGATTCGCCATCCTTTCTTTCTGGTTAAAGTTGTGTGAATAATTAGGTTATTTTTGTTTTGCTTTTTTAATTCCATTGCTGGAGAGAAATATTTTTTTGGGAAATGATCTGTGGTGCCAAGTGAAACACTTTACTTAACTCAAAACCAAACACTTTGCTTCTGGACCTGTTTTGCTCTTCCAAAATTACAGTGGACTTTTTTTAAATGGACATGAAAATATTTTGCTTTAGAAATATGATGGTTTCGCCTTGTCAAAATTTTTGGTCATGTTTTTGCATGTTTCAAATTGACCAGAATTTCACATCAGTTTTCTTGCTCTGGAGCAGCAATTCAGTGAAGCATTTCCCTGCTCTACTCCAACAAGCCACGCACTTCTTACAAAGCTACTGACAGGTTATAGGAACCTTCTCCCCACCCCTTTCATCTACTTGGTCACTTCCATCACAATGTCTCCATGCAGCTCTCAGGAGTTACTCTTACCACTCTTGATCCATCCTTTCATTTTTTCTAGCCGTGAAGATGAAAAGCCTGATGAACACCCCAAGTCTCTGCTTTCTCACCTACAGCCTGAGGAGAGATGTATGTTTGCGGTGCAGGGCTCCCCACGCTGCACCATCCTTGGCTGTGGGCTGCCCTCAGGTGGGCTCTGGCCCAGGAGTGGATGTTCAGCTCCGTCCTGGGTGCAGTGAAGCCCAGACTGGTCCAACATTTTGTTTGGAGACGTTTTGCAAGGAGAGCTCCTGTCCTCTGGAGCTGAGCTGAGATACGTGGGTCTATTTCATGTGAAGGTGAATGAGGAAAGCATTTTGCAGTGAAGCACTGACTTCTCCTGGCAAACTAAGACCTGTTTCCGCAAGCTGTTAATAGAGAATTCCCTCTGGAGTCATTACATGTGCTGCACCTGGGTTTGCTCTCACGTCCTAATATTTTTCCATGTTGAGGCATGCAATTCTCCAAAGTGTTTTTCTCCGTTCAGCATTTCCCTTTCTGTCATTTAGCTTCCTTCTTTTTATGTTACGAGGCAGTCTTTCTAATGAGCCCCATTTTAATACAGTGGTGCATTTAACTGAGAAAGCAAATTTATAGATCATTCTAATGTTATGGCAAGCTGTCATTTCAGCTTTTAGCCGGGTATCGATTTAGCGACCTCTTTGGTTTTCATTAAACAAGCCGTAATCTAGCTTCTCCCATCACTTTAGCCATATATCTTATTGTTTGGAACGAAATACAAAAATTTCTTCCTTTCTCATCTTGTGTTAGCTCGGTAATAGTTTCTGGGCATTTATTACTTGCATATTCCATCTTCCAATTTAATTACTTTGCTTTCTAATTTCCCATGATGTGCTCCCTCTTTTTAATTTCGCTAAGTAAATGATACAGCGTTCTGTGAGGACAATCGTAATAAGAGTTTATGATCAGGAAAGGGACTCTCTGAAATGACATCATAGTTTTTCCTTTTTTGTTCCCTGTCAGTGTCTTCCCTATCAAAATCATTCCATGTATAAGTTGAAATATTTTCTGTTGATCAAACTGTATTGTTCTGGCCTTCTGCTATCTTGGTATCCCCAGAATAAGCTGGTGCAAAGACTTAGCTGCTGACATTTCAGGCATGCGGATATACCACATAGCTTTTTGTTGGACACCTTCACTTTTTCTGTACCCCTGAGGACCAGTTAAAAATTACAGTTTCGTAAGTGAGCAGGAGGAAAAGGACAAGTCAGCAAATAAAAACGGGCTTTGAAGAGCAAGCGTGTCCTTACATCCATCTACATTAAAGGGAACACTTCAACCTAGGTTAGTGAGACGCAAACCAAAAAATGAGTGTGACAAACATCGGCTTTAACACTTTGCTGAACGATTGCCTTTAGTACCCTGAGGTGTGTCTGGATTTCAGCCAGCTGCCTAAGAGTGCAGAAGGAGAGTCGTGGCGAGACGTGGGCAACGCCAAACGTAGGGATAGTTGGGAGTCCTGAATGTGGGAGCTGGGAACACTTCAGCCCGACTCCGTGGCTGAGATTTTTCCAAATTAAGCTCTGATCTAGAGCAGGGGTCTCTGCTCCTAGCAGAGGTGGGACTGCTGCTAAGGTGCCTGAAGTGAGGGATGCTGCTGTACAAGGGCCTGAAAGCCAGGTTGGGGTGGCCAGATGAGGCTGTCATCTGAAAAACTGCTAACTGCAGGTCATGTCTTCTCAGCACGCTTGTCTAACTTTTGGGGGCATTCAGCCAACCCACGAGGCTTTGATGGGGCTTGTCTTACGTGGCAACATTTCTTGCTCTGGTACCACCCCACTCCCGTGATAGGTGTGCTCGGTCGCTGGTTATTCTGTCATTTCTTACCTGTACAAGTACAGACTTCTCAGAAATATGTGGTTACCAAAACCAGAAGGGTGGTAGGTATTGCTTCAAATCTGTTTCATCTACCACTTCAAAGTGCAGGTAGCTAAAGTGGCACAATCCTGATGCTGGAAAATTCTGAAATATTTATACCTTCTGATGGATCTGTGGAGAGGGCAAGTGCAGAAATGAGGTGCGTGTATCTTTCCAGTACCTTTTCAAGTAGGGGTGGAAGAGAAGATGGGTTAATGTCAGTATATTTAATTTGTTAAAGATCTGATGTAGATATGAAAACAAACTCCACCACTGCCTGCATTTCTGGCAGGTTGTACTGAATTCCTGCTACAGAACACCTATTGACTTTGCATATCACTGTAACAAGGTATCTCAGCTCTGCTACTCCCCTGTGACTCTCATTTGTAATGTTACGGTATTGTACTGTCTAACGAAGTGTTTATGGAATCTCTTCCTCGGAAAGATCAGAAGCAGAATTCTGACACTTCTGTTGAAGTCTGCTTCCTCAAATACCGCACTATAAAAGGAACAGACTTTCTTTAGATAGGTGAGCAACGTGGGAGAGCTGGAAAATGTTAAGCATGCATGTACTGGAATAAGGACCAGTGCAGAGTGCCTGCTAAAGACCTGCCATGTTCTTTGGGTGCTCCTGTGGCTTCTGGATGCACCTGGAACTCCACCAAACCTCACCTGGCTTCTCACAGAGTTGTATCTCTACCTCATGAATAGGCAGAGCAATCCCTCCATTTAGGGATATGCTGTGCTGCTAAACTGCCTGCAAGGAAGAATGGTTCTGTGCTGCTGTTTATATTAATTTGTCTCACTGGGAGATCTCTGGTTTCTAGGAGTTATGTTGGTGGCGTAATAAAACCCAGGAGATGACTAGAACTGGAAGTGGGAACTGCAGAGTCGAAGTTGAATGTTTGGTACATGATTTCTGAAAGCTCTGAAGGAGCTTGGGTTGGAGGTAGGGCCAGATAGGCAACCACATAACCATCCCGGGGCATGGCAGAAACTGATTGGTTGGCATCAAAAAATGTGCCTCCACTCACCTTTCTTTTGGGGTATTCTCCTGCCCCTTATCTTTCCAGCACAGATAAAGCTGAGGTAGTTTTAAGGCCGTTTTATTTCAGCTTATCCATTATCTACAAGTGAACTGACAAACCGACTACTTCTGAACTATAATTTACTGCATATTTCTGAAAATGTACAAATATTTTTGCATTTCTTCTGATTAACTTATTCTCGTAAGCCTCAAGAATATATTGAGATAAAGAGAAGGAAGTCTACACACTTTTTTTTATGATTCATCCACCATTTATAATTTCACATGAATCCGTTACACCCGTCAACTGTATTTAAAATGTTTGGCATTTTGTACAACATAAAGCTTGATATCTAGATCAATAGTATTTTCTGTTTTATAGAGTAACCAAACTGACTTATTAAAGTCAGATTAGATATTGGCCTATTCTTTAAGTTCACTGAAGGAAAGAACACTAGGCCAGAAGAAAACAGAAGAGAGAAAAGGTCAAGACAGCAGGCAAAAAAGGAACATAAGGAATGGAGAGGAAAGGAGTTGAGAAGGTCTGTGTGAGGCAGTCAGGGTTAGCAGAAGCATTCCCTGTCCGTTCTCCAGATGTTTATGGGCACATAGCTGGCCCATTTTCCCAAGATCTTTGGGCACTTATATAGCAATATGTAGTTCCTCTAGGGCTGGCAAGGGTGGCAAGATCTGTACTCCACCAACTTCTTCAGGACTGGGCTTATTTTTGGGTCTCATTTCTATAAACCAGTGCCAGCTGACTGCTCTCCTAAGCTCAACAGTGCTTTTTTCCTTTCCCCTGTATTTATCCCATTCTGATTTAGCACCCATCAAGCTTAAAAATAGATGGCTGGTTTTGAGTACAGCTCCATTTGATAAGAAAATATGCTTTCTGCCCGAGTTCTGTACAGAACAACTGAACGTGGGGACGTGTATAGAGAATAAGTTAAACCAAGAGCTTCTGTCATTGCAAGATTTTATCAGGAGCATTGCTGGAGATTGGAGTTTCCTTAGATTTCATTAAATTCTTTCTACTCCCTTGAAGTGTTTCTGCTTTTCAACTACTCTGCAAAAAGTAAAAATCAACAACAAAAGTCTAAAACCTTGATCTCAATCAGATTGATGGCTTAGTCTTCTGTTTGTCTGATGTTCCAGGTAGGATCCCTGTGCAGCTGAAGAGAGTCAAGGAGTTATCCCAGTCCTTGTGCTCGCAGGACTAAATGGAGAGGAAAACCCCAAACCCTCTCCAGGACAGCAAACCAGCAGGGCACGTCCACAATTATATGCTCAATATTTGCCTGTCACCTACAAGACGTGGGCTGACTCTGAAATGGCAGCTGCGTAGCTTAGCATAGTCTTACATTTCAGGCTCAGTTGTGTGCTAACCACTTGTATGGCTTCCAGCCTGCTCAGAGGCTGATCTCCGAGCTGTGAGGCTGCTTCGTGCATCGTTTCCCCCTACCCTGTGCTGGAGTTAGGCGTAGCTCTGTCGGTGAAAGGACATATCACAGTCCGTGGGACAATGGCCTCTGGTTCCTGGTGTGAGTTGCTTCTCGGGGTTCTTGCCCCAGAGTTTGCGTGTTTCGGCTGCTGTTAGGGAGGAGGACTCTGGCAGCTCTTTCTGAATTGTGAGAGTCCCTCAGGGTACATGCTTTTGCCCAGAAGCAGCATGCCTTTTCCTTAGGAACGTTATTCTATTATTTTAGAAATCAAGGGTATAGCATAAAAATGCCATTTTTCTGAAAAAAATCCTGGCAGTTGGTTGTGCTGTTAACTATGCAAGAGTATTTTGTGCAAGTATCAATTCATATAATTAATGAGGTAAATATTTAAATGTATTTGTTTTCTCTCTGTATTTCCATTGCAATGGCAGTGAAGCCATCAATAAATTTGTTTACTGTAATAGAAAATATTATTTAGGCCTTTATGCCATTAATTATTTAGCAGCCATTATTAAAAAAATCCTGTAGTCATTAATAATATTGAAAGGGCTTGTTATGCTCGAACATATGACATCAGAATACATGTTACAGTTACCTTGAAGTCCCAGGCACCAATATCAATCACTTGGTATCCTGTCATTACTCAGCAACGGGATAATTTCGTATGTTGACTTGTCACTCCTGCCAGAGAGTGGGTGCATGTGGAAAAATATTTTAATTGCATTTCCAGCATGTGGCAGGGTTGAAATGACGATTGATCAGATGAAGAAAGGCTTTTTCCTTTGTGCTGCAATTAAAATCAGCTTTTGTTTGTTCTGTGTATAAAGAGTTTAGTCTTGGAGAGGTTCCAGGTATTCACAGGGCTTTTGAATGACAGCGTTTCTACCTCAGTCCCAGGAACAGTGAAAGAAGAGCAAATTAATAAAATATGTGATTTAGAAATGCTTTACTGAAGTCTGAACCCAGTCAGTCAATCGTGACTGCATCCCAGTGCTTAGGTCCTGCTTTTCCTGTCACCTCACTGTTGGCACTATCAGTGACGAGACCCAGTGCTACATCCACAAATGTGTCTATAGTTTTGCTCTGCTGCAGGACCTGATGTTTGCTTGTTGGCAATCCTGAGTTCAGTGCTACGTGCTGGAGGAGGAGCGTTGCCCTCCCGATCCCTCCAGCACCAGTGCTGTGTGCACACATATACAGCTCTGGCATCTGTGTCCCCGTTCTCCTAAACCTCTGCCATTTTTGGCAAATGTTAAAGCTCCCCAAAATAATTTTTCAGTTATACTTGTTGTTCCTGGTCTGGATTGTGATAGTTTTGATTCCAGAGGTTTAGCCTGATCGTGTTAATTCAGAGTGGGATGGACACCTTTGTTATGTAATGCAAAACTATCATTCCATCAGGGTAAGGGTATATAATGGTATATAATGTTATACCATTGCACGGGCTGTGGAGATAGCTGCACCTTACACAGAAAAATGAGAAGTACGGGTACTTTTGTTGTTGATTCCGCTCCCCAAACCTCTGAATTGCCCAAATAAACTCCTTTATTTAGCTGAAGAAGCCAATGCTGTGGCAGGAGAGCAAGGTGTGCGTGCTCACCCACATGGCATTTTAATGCTTTCACCTAAACATCAGAGCGCCCTAAGGCTGAGCATAAGGAACTTAAATCCTAAACCATTCTTTATCTGTATAAATAGAAGAGGAGTGAGACAGCTGTACAGCAAAGAGGACATTGCAGAAAAGCTGGATCCAGCCCCTAAATTGTGTGTCTTTACCTTACATTTTGTGAGGGTTATGGCGTAGGTGAACAATATACTTTATTTTCTGCTGTAGCAGGCCACTGCTCTCGTGAGCCAAATGATCGTGCACGTGTGTAAAGCTTTGGTTGTCTCAGCGTCCACATAAATGGTGATGTCTGGGGCTGACAAAATATACTGACTGTACGAGTTTACTTTCCTTTGTCTTTTGAGGAGCCAGAGAGAAGCTCAGCTGGGAGAGATTTTCTGTGTGGTCTGGCCCACGGTTTCTCCTTTTCTGTGGCAGTAAAGCCCTCTGAGGAAGGATGGCCAGGAGAGCTCCATGAGCTTCAGGAACTGTCCGTGTAGGTTGAACATAGTCTGTGGGTCGTAGGTTGGAGGGTAGACTGGAAGGGCAGAACTAGGAAAGAAGGTATGAAATGGGAAATTATCACTACCAGGGAGATGCTAAAATGAATTAATCTGCTCAGTTTGAACTTAATCCATTTGGTTTGCAGAGGTGGGATATTTTCCGTATCAGAATACTTGGAGAACTGAAATTCTGACTCTTTTCAGAAAGATGAAATTTCAAATCTAGTGACAAAGCTATGATTGGGCTGCTGTGTTAGGGGAGAATGCTGTGATTGGGTTATTTATAGAGTACAGTATTTGAAAAAGGAGTAAAAATAGCCTACAGAAAGAAATACTTACTGGTGTTTGGAAGTGCACAGGTTTTAGAATTAGGATTGAAAGAAAGAGTAGTTGAAGACACAGAAGTAAATGGCAGGAAGGGATGGAATTCAGTATACACTTGCCGGTGGTAGACTTGGTCAGACAACATGACAATTTTCTTGGCTGCAGAACTAGATAAATGAGAAATGGAAGTTTTAATCCAGATAGACTTTGTGAAATCATGGTGCTTGGGAAATTATTTTTTAATCTGGAGGAGATTGAGATCAAAACTAGAAAAGGAAGGTGGCATAGGGAACTGGCTGATGGAGATGGAACAGCAGGATGTGAAGAAGGGTGAATTCCTTGCGTTCCTCATGGCTTTGGAGCCGATGTTATTAGCAAGTTTGGCAGGTAGAATAGGAAGAACAGAAACATGATAATTGCAATCATTTAGAATGTCCCATCAGTGCAGAGGTGTTTAGGACAATATAGGAAAACCACTTAATGACTGAGGGATGAAGTAACTACAGTGGGATTTAAGTGCAAAATTGGATATCTGTATGTTTAATAGCAGGAAAATATTTCAGTATTATATACAGTGGCGGTGACAAAAGAAGAGAAAGTCTTAGGCGTCCTCTTCATTCACATAAAATAGTAAACAGTAGTAAAAAAGGGCAATTGCCATCCCAGAAAATGTCAAGCAAGACGTTTTAGAGATAAGATTTTGAAGAAGCCATTGCTCGAGTCCCTGTGTAGAGTACTATACCATTCCTATTTGAGAAGTTTTGAACAAAGGCAGAGAAGGGCAGGTTGGTTGATTGGGACTAGAAGATCGGGGCTTGTTATCCCCAAATGAAAACTTGAGAGTGAACATGATTTCTGCCAGTAAATGCAAGAGAAGAAGAGCTATTTGCGGTGATGAACAGTGTTGCTGAAATAAAGGGTTTTACCTGGCCAGTAATGTGTTTTGACTGGAGAAGGGATGGTGTTCACCACCACAGCAAGGAGGTTCAGGAAATGGTTTCTCAGAAGGCAGTGGAGGGCCAGACACACAGCTGGTTTTCAGATGGGCTTGTCATGTTTGAGAGAGGCGATGTGGTATCTGATTTGATATTTGAGAAATGATATGATTGTTTTTGCCTCGGGCTGACTGCTTTCAGCTCAGCGCTTTCTTTCTGTTCCCTGTCTGCATGATGTACCTGATTTAGAAAATGGTTAGAAGTGGGAAAGCACTCACACATACACTGATGCTGTTTCACTGCTGTAAAAATATTTTCACAACCTAATGATGATTTTATAACTCCCCAGTGGGGGGATGAAGTGGAGACAGAGTGGTTTTGTGTACCATCATCTCCTCTTATTGGGAATACAATACTAATGACTGAGGAGACGGAAAATGTGTTTGGCATTGTTCATTATGGCCACGACTTTTTCGGTGATGGGAGATAAATGAGTGATTACACCTGCTGGAATCTCTGTGGGCAGGGATTGTTCTGAAATCACGTCTGTCTTACCCATTTATGTGTCAGCACCCTTGGGTACATCAGACAGGCCTTTGCCCTCTGGAGTGCATGCTGTTGCTTCCAGCATGCTTCCCCAGCTTTGGGAAGCAGTGCCATTCTCAGTTTAATCGCAGTGGTTTTGTACAAGAGCATCGTACTATAAAATCCTATTTCTTTGCTATAGCAGCTATCATCTTGCAATTTAAAACTGAAGACAATGAAATAGGGCTATTTCAGTAAACTTCGTATCTCTGGGGCATCACAGTCAGGAATTAATGACTTATCTGAGAGAACTTCAAGAGAAGAACATGTCCTCATTAACCAAGTTCCAGTTAAGTACCATTTGAATTGGTGCTGTGACTTCAGGTAGGCAAAATTTCTATTCCCATGAGAAAGCTCATGGATTTTACTGAGTTCTGTGTTTAAGCATCTATCCATACAGCCAGATTACAAATTCTCTGACATGCTTAACAGATAACGGTTTGTTCTTTGACCATAGCTGTGTCTGCATAATCCTATTATGAGTGCAGTGGAGTTAAGCCTACGTATCAAGAGGAGAATGTAACCCTTACTGCATTGCATTAAAAATACAGTGAACGAGAACAAATCATGTGCTGTCTGCAGGTCTTCTTCTAATGCACCTTCTTGGTTTGAACTTGGCCTCCCTTGGTGACATGCTCCTTTTGTGTATCACATTGCTGGTAATGTTTAAAGATGGATTACAGAACCAAGGGTGTTCTTGCACAAATGCTGCCACCTCTGAGGTTACAGATTCTGGTTTCACACTGGTTGCTGAAATAAGCAGCAGTCACATGCAGCATTGTATTTCCTTTCTAGGGAACATTAAACTCTACTTTTTCAAAATTGGAATACTTCCATTCAGTAATCCCTGTGTAATCTCTCTAACTGGAAGCTGCAGGATTGCTGAGTCTGAGGGCAGGCAGTGGAATGGCAGACCATAGGTTCTCTGAAAACCCGTATGGTGAGTTGCATGCTCAGCATCCCTCCTAGTGCTCTCATGAGGGTTTTTTTTATTGTGAGGCGAGACTGTTTGATTGAGTTGTCATTTCTGTTGGTGTTACCAAGTTCCTTTCCAAGCTTCTTGGGTGGTTATTAGAGCTCTGTGGCGAGTTGACTTCTATGGTTCAATGGCTGGACCAAAGGAAAGAGGAGGAAGGTAAAATGAGTCCAGCTGAAAGGAAAAGATTTTGTTCAATAAATGTTTTGTTACATTTAACAATTTCATTCTGAGAAAGTTGAAAGAAGACTTTTTCCTCATTGTTCCCCCCCCCC